>NW_008751664.1:507967-525605 GCF_000715545.1 Opisthorchis viverrini
TGCTTGCTTCAGAGTGCGGACATTGAACGCGGCCAGATAGAGTGGGTGTCGAGGCTTGAGGACTGATTTGGAGATTCCTGAAGATGTCGGCACCATGTGACGAGCAGATGCTGCACGCAAAACCGATGCATGACGAACGGAGTCATCAGTCCTAAGTGCTGGGCCTACAAGGAGAGAGTTATTAATGGGGTGGGGAGGGGGAAGAAAAAGCATGTGAAGGAGAAAGAAGGGAAGCGTCAGCAGTAGCCTGTTTTCGCTTACCCGCCCTGCTGTATGCAGCAAGTAAGGCGACCCGGCTGATGGCACCACGCGATGGCCGATGTGGCATGAGTTTATTTGTGTATGTGCAATTCATGGTTGTACGTGGGCTGGGATACTGCCAGGGCGCCCACACCTAGAGAGGAGGACGATTAGGGTCCTCAACCAAAGCCTTTGGCTCAAAAGCCTAACCGCAAGGCAGCGGTTTTTGGCGGGAAATGCAAATGTATTACCATTTCTACGGAACGAGTCACCACATGTTCCAACCCCCAACCTGGAGGGCCGGGAGACTGTGTTCGTCAGACCTCTAACCACTGACCAACCTGGTATGAGAGACTGTGAGTGTCGCGGGACACTCTCCAGTATGGCTCAATGGATCGCTGAGTTGCGCAAACCATCGCACCACGGTAAGGTCTAGTCTCTTCGTGACGGTGCTTAGCCCCAATTGGTGGTCGTTTTGGGTTGAGTCCGAGGGGCATGGGCAATGGAGAGCACCCGTTTCAGCTATGTGTCAGTCACATGCTGTTTATTTGCAGTGCTGACTTCCGGAACATCGGGAACTCTTGACGACATAGTGCCGACCAACGAACCAGCCCCGCCAGCTACCGGTAGTGACCCGACAACTGCCTGTCACCTCTTCTGCAGTACCTGCATGGGCTCGGAACGTACAATTCGAACAACAATTCAGCTTGCCACCTGCTGCCTCCAATCGGGAATGCCGGCCTGCAGCAGAAAGGTGGGCTCTGAATATGGACTCGAATGTGTACATCCCTACTCAAGCGTCCTCGAGCTCCTCATCTGGACGAGCTTCCACCCACTTTATGCAGTCGGTACCGCTCAGGCCTGTTTGCGTCTCTCTGAGGGGAAGAACTTTCTAGTCTATTCATGTTTATTCGGAGGAAATCAACCGCCCCGGACAACGGGTGAGTCGACAATACTGTTCATTTTCAAAAAGGGTACTCGCAGTGAATGTAATCCCCACAGAGGTGTCAGTTTGACTCCCGTTTTAACAAGGTTTCTGGTTTCATTGATTCTTCGTCGTCTTACCACAGCGCGCCAAGATTTGAACCGTGAGCATAAAGTGGGATCTCGATCGGATAAATGCTGCGTCCACCACTTCTTGACACTGTCAGGTGTCAGCGCAACGCCTTATGTACAGACGACCCACAATATTGGTGTTCTTTGGCCCCAAGGGTTCGTTCACTGCTGTCGGTCGGTCATTGCTGTTAACCACACTTGCTTAACAGGGTATTTTCCAGAAGTTTGTGAACTTAATCCGTTGCGTCTGTTCGAAAGGTTACAGTGAGCTCTCCAAAAGCTTTCCTACAAAAATGGTGGTCTGAGAAGGATATCCGTTCCATCCATTCCCGTTCATTTTCGTCAGTTAAATAATGCGGTGAGCACTGTTTAGATCGTTACGGGTAAGAAACTTGTTGATCTGGGGTACAGGGACGACATCGTCCTCATCTTTGAAGACGGAGACGAAGCGAAAACCCTGGTAAGAGATGGATGGATCATACGCTTACATTACTCCAAGTGCTTGGGCAACGCCACGTATGCCGATGACAAGTAATGATCATCCTCACAGATCTTTGGACTATGGATAGATTGTCCTTTGTAGGTATTCATAGCCAAATATCGATTACCTTGAAGTCCGTAATTTCTCATGCGCTGTATTCCCATACCTGCACTCGGTTTAGGTTGTACAGTGAACTGTCCTGAATCTTCTGAGGAGCTGTCCGGGTTGTCCATGCCTTCTTTTCATATCTGATTTTGTCGGCGTTACTGTGAATTACAACTCCAGGTAGGGAAAATAGTGGACCCGAACTATGCAGGTGACATCGTTGTTTGCCTGAAGTAATAATAATCATTCAGCTGGAACACCCTTTAGGTGCCTAGCTACGATGCCACCCGAAGGAAGCACAAGTACGGAAATACTGTCAGCTTAGCCAGGCCTAGACAGAAGCAGTCGAGATGCGGAGGTTGGGTTTGAGCCACAGACTGTTTGTTCCGATTTCCGATTTGCGCAAAGTACTCAGTTGGGACACCAGAGTTGGTACAGTTTTTCTGTATGTCTTGCACCTCCCAGTTATAAAGTCTTATTCAGGATTCCCCATCATCTTGTACAGAATGAAGAACTTGAGTTGATCGATCGGTCCACGCATTATGGCAACCGCATAGGCCAAATGAAATCAGTGCGTTGGCAGCGTACGCCAACTTGCGTCGTTTATAGTGTCAAATAAATCTGTGTACAGGGTTATTGTAACAGTGGTCTTACTTAATGGTTGTGAGATTTGACCTTTTTGATCTCAGGAGCGCAGTTATCGTGGCGCAGCAACAGTTATCTGGCTGCGTCAGATACAACGAGTTGATGCCTAATCAAGTACTTGAAAGCTCATCCGAATCGTTGGAACAGTCAAAGTGACTGGCAGTTTGTTTACCTCAAACCTCCTCTCTGTGATTTTCACTTTCAGTACTGCTGTTGACCTGTCCGAACTGCCTGAGATGGTTCATTCCACACGGATAGGGGCAAAAAGTTAGATACCTCCCATCTCCTTAAACAGATCGGGCGGGAATTCATCAGGAACTGCAGGTCGGTAGTGATTGAAGCTGAAAAGTCATTGGTCTGTTTCTGAAGCGGTTGGGGGTTCCAGGTTCACCGTTCAGGGTTTGGTTGCGATTAGTGAATCCGCTTGAACAGTAGCAGGTGACCCTTTGAATTGTTGTTGGAAGTCCTCAGAGCAACGATTCGGGTATTGTCCTCAACAAAAGCTTTTGGCTCAAAGTCTAGCCGAAAGTTAGCGGCTTCTGACGCAAGACCACTTGACCAGTCTCCACGTTTAGTGAGTCTCCAATCCTCAGCTTGGTGGACTAGAAGGATGTGTTAGTCAAACTTATACCCAGCTTGGTATGAGTGTGTCAAGCACACACCCCCGTATAGCGCAGTGAATTATGGTGTGATGTATGAACGATCGTGATCTTCGTTACAGTCGCACTGATGAGGCCCGACCTTGAGCTGTCACGCTGTCCTGGTGTCCGTGCTGCAGTGGGCTATACTGACTGGAGCACGGTTTCTAAAGGTTCAACTTATGGGGAGCAGCCTGACAAAGGACAGCAAGTCTCCGAACTGCGAGAAATAGTATTACGAGGTGATCGAGGGGTAAAGCTGTACTGCCCTTAGCGGTAGGAGTGTGAAGGGGTGTTTTCTCCAAGCGACCACCATCTACATATTCTTATGGAATCAGTGATGCTACATCCCCCCGGGGAAGGACGGGTTAGAAAGCCACACACTCCGGTCGCCCAATGGTTGACCGTGACCACCGGCACACTACTCAGTATACTTTTCGAATCAAAGTGTCCGGTGGTTGGTCAGATATCTGTTAGTCAACCACCAGTAAACACACCCGAGCTACCACTATTTCGACACTGAAAAACAATCCGACGCTGCTCAAAAGGTATCTGCTGTGCGCTGCCGAATTAGGAGTTGGACAGTAATGCCTTGTTCCTTGCGTTCTGGAACCATGCCAGCTCGCTGCAGCCAAGTGGGTCAGACTATTGAGTTATTGACTCCGTAAAGGGTCTCCCAAGGAAGCCCTAACAACTGTTGCCTCGCGGTTCAAACTTCTGAGTCAGAGTCTACCGGGAGGGTCCCTGAACAAAACCCTACATCCTCCCACTACATTGTGGGTCAGACTTTTGAGTCAAGGGCTCGAGGTTGGAAAACTCAACCACACCCAACTTATTCGGCTTAAGCGGCCGTGAAGTATCATTCGCCCTTGCAGCTTTTCACTCACTGACCCTCTCACACACCACAACCATCGAATGATGCAGTTGGATCCCACTTCCCAGTCCCATAGCCATTGTTACCTGTTACCATTGCCCAGAAAAGTAAAACAAAATAATCGGCTACTGACCTCAAAACACCTGATCCAAGTTGCAGCCGTCAGTGCCCAACTGGGCAACAGGCGTCTCTTGCTGAAATATTGCTTTCCTTCTTTGTTGATGTATACTGTGTCTCCGAAACACTCGTGCAAGACCCCATCCAGGTCGCACACCTCAAGTCGCTTAGGACGAGCTCAAATGTTCCACATTTCACTCTTGCACATCTAGTGATTTTGACGCACTGGCTCGCAGTACCTACGGTGTGGAAATTGCGCTCAGCTCTAAAGCTGAAGGTGCTCTGCTTGACTGGATTCCAGTAAACAATCGTCTTTGTGCTGTGCGGTTGTTTGGCTCAAGGTCAATGCAGGTCGATGGGGCAAATGGTGCTTATTTGCCGTATCATTAAACTCCCCAACAGACTGCAGTTCTGAGACAGAAGGATGGGTTTTATCGAAATCAATCGCCACTTCTTCATTCAGCGAAAAGGTCGAATATAATAATCCTAGCGGGTGATATAAATGGGGAACGACTGCTTCAATTGTATGCTGGTCAACTTTTTCTGGCCAGCGCTAACTTGCAGCGCAAATACTGACATTGAGTTACTTGGAGGCTACAACCGGAAGACAGTCATTTACTCAATTGGACCATGTTGACTATCAGTTGTCGATGGAGAATCTCAATCTCGTTCCTTCTGAGGTACACAACTTGACTCTGATCATGCGGTTGTGCGAGCTCGGTTATCACTTCAGCTTCCGTCTGCAATGCGCATACCGAAGCAAAACAACTCCATTTATCAACTATGACAATCTTCGATAGGCCAAGAGTATCGAGCTGGTCTGGCTAGAAATATGCTTGAAACTCAGTCTTGTGGATAACGAAGACTGCTTGGAGGTTGAATAGAAGCGAGTTAAAAAGCTATGCTCTCAGGTTCCAGAACTGTTTGTCCAGGCCATCCGATTTGATTGAATGAACACTGCATATCGCGGAGACCAGTAGGTGTTTTTGCTGCCAGAAAGAATATAACATCAGCTAATGCCTGTGATGGCCCACGCAGATCTCTCAAACGCCGGATAATCAGGAGCTTGAAGGATGACGGAGTACGTCGGTGGATTGCTCAGGCCCAAAAGATGGGGAAGGCTTTCGCTGCAGGCAAGAGCCGCACTCTATTTCAGCCGATTTGATTAACTGGTCGAAAGAAGACAATCGTCACCGAAACAATGGGTGAAATAGCCGGTACGGAAATTCACTCTCAAAGTCGTCATTTTGAGCGATGGGTTGAAATAACGGTTCAGTGTTCTTATGTTCAGCTCTTATGTGCAACCACTGGAGAAGAACCCTGCGGAATTGAGTGGGACATCGACACCAGCCCGCCGTCAATAATAGCAATCCAGTGTGGAATACCAGTCCTTAAAAGCGAAAAAGCCTCTGGTCCGGATAGTCCACACCCCAAACTCTTCAAAGAAGTTAGTGGGATCCTGGTGAACCGCCTGATGACCATACTTTAGAAGATTTGGAACGAAAACGGAGTGCCGGACGAACACGGCTCGTCGACCGTCATCCCAGTTTTCAAGAAGGACGCAAGGATTTTACGCGGTAACCACCGTGGCATCAACTTGGTATCCATCCCATCTAAGCTGCTCTCTGGCATTATTTTGCGCAGGTTGGTCAATCACCGGGAGAGACAGATTACTGAAAATCAAGATGGGTTTCGCTTTGGCTGAGGACGCATCGACGACATCCCCACCTCAAGACAAGTTATTGAACAGCGCCACTCTTTCAAACGTTCTACATTTGTCGTCTTATTTGACATGGGAGCTGTTTTTGACTCTGTCGATCGTCAGAAACTTTGGCGGTGACTGGCGATCGAAGGTGTCCGTTTCGAACTTAAATCCCTTTTGAAGGCACTGTATGCGAACTCCTGTGGGTGCGCATGAGAATACAGCAAGTCTTTGCCTGAAAGCTTTTTTGGATATTTTTTCTTTACCTGAATCCACTAAGTCCAGTTGTGTTTGTGTAAAACATGGCTTGCATCACCCATCATTCCTCTTAAAAGAGTCGTTCGGCTGCAACACCCTTCCGGTGCCTAGCTGTCACGTCACCAGAAGGAAGCAGAAGGAAGGGCTGGAATACTCCCAGGTTGCCCAAGCCTAAACAGGGAAAGTCGAGATGCTTAAGTTGAATTTGAACCACGGCCAGTAAATTGGCGCTCTAAACACCCAGCCATCTCGCCATCCTCTTCAGTTTTGTTATTGATATGCTGCTTGAAATTTCCCTTCATGCGCCTGGACCTTTGGGGGTCGAAGTGTTCCCAGGACGTTGGCTCACAGGTATTGAGCATGCGGTATGTATAACCCTCATTTGTGTAAATCATTTAAAAATTAAAATCACTTTAACGAACTCTGCCGCACGGTTTGGCGTGCGCTTTACACATGCAAAGTGAAAACGGCTGTCACAGGACCGGATGAGATCGAACCTAAACTTCATGTCTGCAGGTGAGCCAATCGATGTGGTAGACAAGCTCGTTTACCTGAGCAGTCGTATTAGTCCCTCTGGACTAGCTGGAGATGAAATTACTTCTGGAATCTGAAAGGTCAGAGTAGCTACTTCCCAACCTATGGCACCAATATGACTTCAGTTTGTCTGTCAAGAACAGAGTTTACACTGCGGCGTTGCGATCCATACTGCTTCATAGATCAGAGACGTAGTTTCTACCCACAGAGGACACACGAAAGATGTCAGTGTTTGACTGTCGGTGTATCCGAAGCATTGGACGAGTTTGGTGGGAACATCGGATTAGCTATGTTTAGGTACACCAAATAGTTTTAGGAAGAGGGGACTCCCGTGACAGATGATTACTTACGCTACATAGGTTAAGCTGGTTAGGACATGTAATCCGCATGTCAGCGGACCTTTTGCTTCGAGCTCTTTACGACTAGCCTTGTACTGAATGGTAGTAATCGAGAGGTGAACAGTGTATAACCTGGTAACCGAAAATGAAAACATCAACCAGTAAAGTGAGTCGATTCGACGACTACCGCCCCCTGGATGGGGACCCCGGGACTCAACTCACCAATGGTTGATGACACTTGCAGAAATGGCTCAACCGCGCAGTCTGACGCGCGTGCGTCAAGCTAACGCCTTTAATACGTAGCTACACACTTCCCGAACCAACTGGACATACCATCGCATCCAAAGCTTGTTTGTATGTCCCACACTCTCCCACTTTCCGGTGACAGAAACCATAGCTGGAACCATTATACCTGTGCTACACCGTAGCCGATAAATTGAATTGAAATGACCCGCTGCTAGGCTCGAAAGTTACGTCCACAGTGTTCTTTCAGCTTTTTTTCATGCACAAAGGAACATCCGGAAGCAGGGGCACTTTATAATGTGACAGACTATTGTGGTTTCTTTTTTTCCGTGAACGTTACACTGTTTTTCTTATAAAGGTAGTCATTTCGTTGGGGAATTTTTAGGATATCGGTAGCTCGGTTTCATTCACTGGTAGTTGTTGAGATCGCTTTCCGTCTATTCCTCCAGCTAGGCAATTGATTCGCAGGAATTTTGCCACCATTGGAGGCACGTCGTCATTGCGCACTGATGATGTCTCCTCGAAAGGTGACGGAATGTCTGCAAGTCGATTGCGGAGCTTAGGAAACAGGTCAACAGCCGCCGGAGCAATTACCACTAGCCATTTCTTGGTGTCTTCGCACTGATACTTCAATGAACTCCGGTGGCGATACTGAAGCCACACGCCCTGTATCAAACTTTAGCGCTGATAGAGCTTAAATTTTATGTGCCTAGAAACCTGTGATTGTTTGCATCACTTTATTTCTTGTAATAGATGTTGACATAGCGGCAAACAGTTTGCTGAGCAAAATGCGATGACTTAACTTACAAAAGTATCTTTTGTACACCCAAATCCTGTGACAGATTCTTTCCTGGAGCATGTGAGCATTGGGTTGCTTTCCCTAGTAACCTCATCTACCACGTCTTGCTGCGTTCAAAGCTATGTCCAGGAGTGGAGCGACAAAGTGAGATTGTTTCCACCGCGTCTTTTGCTGCTGGAATCCCGGGACTTACATCTGATTCTGACCGCCACCGGTAGGTTGCACAGCAATGAGGTTCTTATTCTTGTTTGTACTCATGCTATTCCTTTTTCGGTTTGCTCTTTATCTGCTAGTCGGCTGCTTATGATACTTACATCAAGATTCTCAACAGGGCAATAGGCTCGCTCTTCTCTGTCCATTGGCTCCAAGATGCTTGAAGACAACAGAGGTATGTATCACTGATGTTAGGAACATCTGACCCCTGGTTGCGATGTCATGGAAAGAAGTGAAAATGGACGGTAATAAAGGCGCCACCGTTGCCCGAGTAGAGACCTCTGTTCCATTTTTTCTCACCACAGGAGACTTGCACTTAATTATGCTGGTTTCCATGGCGTGATTGATTTCTCACTGTGCCGATGATCCTCAAGGACACTTCTATTTAGTCTGGTCAAACAACGTCCCGATACGCGTTTTAACTTCACCACAGTGATTGTTGCCTCTATCCGGGATAAAGCCGTCGTGCCTAAGCTGCCTCTTGTGTCGCTCAATTTCCGTGACTCGAAGGCCTGCAAGAGAAACGGTAGATCACAGTCGGGTAATATCCGTTCTAATGTAATGGGATCTGAGTCAAAGCATGAAATCTAACAAGACACTTTTTGCAACACTGGCAATGCCATAGACTGACTTTTCCTTGGCCTTGCTTATTCGAATGTGTGTCCGGGTATTTGATACCTTCCCGCCGTTCCTTGAATCGCCCATGAACATCTAGTGACGTTATCCTGGACGGGCGCGTAACTAATTGGTAATTGCCTCAGTAAAGTGTTTTGTATAGAAATTATTATTATTATTAAGGCAGTTTTGTCTGCTCGTACTCTTTGTTCTACGGACTGATTAACGCATCCAATGTGGCCGGAAGACAATCCGACTGGAGGGTAAGAGGATGTGTACAGTGGGATAATTCAGCTTCCGGCGAAGGCGTTAGCTTTGGTGCAAGATCGGTATTGGCCACGTAACACAGTCATCTTTCAGGGTCACTAATCATTCGTTTGTCTTGTCCGACGATCCCCCCACTGACCGCCCCTCGGTCGTCTCCATCCTACACAAGGCTGGGTGAACAGGGCTCCACGAGGCAAACCGTCCTCTGGCATACGAAATATCTGGCCTCACCAGCGTAACCTGTGGAGTGTGACCAGCTAACCTATCGGGGAGAGTGAATTTTCTCGAAAACCATCTGACGTGCCTCAGCATTACTGGTAAGCTGTGGATGTGACCAGCTAACCTATCGGGGAGAGTGAATTTTCTCGAAAACCATCTGACGTGCCTCAGCATTACTGGTCTGATGTTTTCACCAGACCCACTCATTGGTTCACAGGCACTGATAGTTAGCCCAACACAGCTTCCGAAGATCTTACATACGCCGCGGCCACGTCTTTCATCTATAAAGTAGGACAGATCGAACCGTGGTACTGTACACTGTATCCTTGACGTCAAGCTAATGTCACCTCGTTGCCATAAATGTCGGAGGTTGACGAACGTTGCTCTGGCCTTCCCGATTTGGGAAGTGATTTCGTCCTTCACCGGACCGCCAGGACTTATTCATCCGCCAAGGTGAAGGTTCCAGTTGCCGCTTGTATATGTATGAATATTATCCAGAAATAACAGCAGAGTTAGCAGTTCGCTGAGCACGTCTCTCATATTTTCGCTTCAAACCCCGTGCCACGGAAAACAGCAGTGTGGGTCCGTTCTTGTACCTTATTGGGATTATTGGTCTCTTTCCACTTGACACAGTGTTTGTTCCATGAACTACTCCTCTGGATGGAGCTCTGCTTTTTTTCGAAACTGCAAATATTTTGCTGACCGTTCAGGTAGCGACACTGCCTCAAAGTCGGCACTAAGCGTAGTGGATATCTTTGCCCTTGTGGACCTCTGGTAAACAGTGACTGTCTGTCTAATATAAAGTAGGGCAAAGACATTTTGGGGTGACGGCATGTGAGGGTCTTAATTTTTCAGAACTTCTTTGGAGACCTCGTTGCCTCTGGAATGGTTTTGGTTAATTGTTGTTTTCCGTACGAACTCCACATAAGGTAAACCATATCGGACTCCACTTCCATCTCATACCTCATACTTCTGTATGTAGACGAATCGCTCTGAAAGCACTGAATGAGCGTCTGTTCACCAAATCAGCTACTTCCGAGGAAATCACGGAGTGGCCTGATCTGAACGAAACGGACGGGACTAACACATCGAATACGACTGGCGAGCACCGTGCAGAAGTACAATCTGTGGTGGTGGATTTGACAGCGGCGCCTTCCACTGAGGCAGGTCTCACAGATACACCCCCGGTCATCGAACAGACGGAGACACGTGGATGAGGTTGAGGTGCGCTGTGTATCGTACTGTTTGCACTGAGACCTTCGTGTTTAACTCGTGCCATTCTTATTTTTCACAACACATGTGATATTCCTTTCTTTGATTGTTTCGCTGAAGTTTCTTGTTCTTTTTTTACCCTACACTACCTCCGAAACCGATTGTGCTGTTTTTAAAGCCTGCAAATTCCAAGAAAGTTAGTAGGTCATCCGGTGATATGGCTGCAGATTGGGTACCGTTTTCTGAGGTGATCCTGTTGGAAATTTATTGTTATGTTGAGTGTCGTGTTGATCTCCAAATGCACCTACCTAACGCTTACCGAAACCTACGTTTGGTAATATTTCACCAGACAGCCGCGTCACTGAGTTACGGGTTCAAGTGAGAAACGATACAAAGCACGTCTTTGTTGGTCCATCTGTTAGTGGCTTAGGTAGATTGACGAAATCAGTTCCAAGGCCCTCGTGGACTGGCTTTTGGCGGATTGCGGTTCGGTGGTATAAGACAAGTCGCTTGGACGCCTGGTTGGTCTTTTTAGTGGCTCAGAGTATCAGGCGAGTGACGTTATGTGAATCCTATCGGATAGACATCATGTCGTGCAAACGACGTGTTTCTATCCGGTAGCCTAGCAGATAATGAGCTCGCAAATTCAATGTTTGTGTGCATAAGTTTGCGATATCAGGCAAGCCACCTCGATAAAAATGGGCATGACAGTGGAGCTTGACATTTTTGAATTCCAAGTCAGGAATGATGATTTCAAACACGCCTGGACACTTCACATTGAATACTTATCTTGCGGGCAAATCCATTGTTGGTAGATACAATAATGCGTCAAAACTAGCAAGCAGTGCTAACAGGCGAGCAACAGGAAGTAAGTCGCGTCGTTGATAACAAAACAGACCAGTGCCGTTTCTGATCAAGGACTGGCGCTCAGCTAAATACAAGTGTCATAGTGTTTCCGAGTGGAGTTGGATATTTTGATATCGTACATGAAGATCGTCTATTTTTCCCTTATTTCCACTATCCGTTAACAGGGGCGTTACATCTCTGAATTAATATAAGGCGATTAGTGTTCTGCTCAATAGTTGACTGTGATTCTTTTTGACTCAGTTATGGTAACAAACGAAACTGGCCGTGGGAACTACTAATCGGACCACCTTAGGCACAGCCCAACCGCAGTACCTACCACACATAAATAAGAGTGAATGGTGCTAATCATATTGATGACGAGCCATTTGAGCATTACCGCGCGTGTAAGCAATACTAACCGCACAAGTATAAGTAAATAAAGTGCGTGCAAGCACCACCATACGGATTATTTTGACTAACGTGTGAAAAAGGACTGGTTAGTGGAATGCTGTGAATTGCAACCCCGGCGAAAAATGTAACCTGCTAAGTCCTAACCATTAGTTTACAGGCTTTTCAGCTGATTATCCTCTTTGTTTCCCGTACACAACGCCTTACCTTGCGTGAACAGTAAAACCATAAGGGATAAAATGCACATTCGTTGAAATAATGGCATGGCGTGTGTTTTTCAGGTGCGTTATCCACCTGAAAAGAAGCAATATCCAAAAGGAATCGTAATGCATCCTTTTCACGGTTATCTGTGAAGAGGATTGGTAAGCACAAAAATAATCGCTCCTTTGCCGTGTTGTTTTGGCTAGTCAAAACGAGCTGATCACTGATAGGTTGACAAGCACTTGCTGGAAGCCTAAATCCCAAGGTTGAGGGAGACGGGAATCTGCTGGTAGTTTGAAGAGATTTGGGGATTTTTGTGAAGATTTCATCTTGTAAGCGAAGCCAATCTATGCTGAGAAGCACTGTACGGCTGCTAGTTAATCACACTGCTGATCAGCTGCTCGTGTTCAAACTACTAGCCAGGGGGTCACGGGTTCGAGACTCTGGAGTTTCGCGAGATACGTACTGCTGATGATTTCCAATAAGGAGCAGTTCTTCTCAGCTTTTCAGCATAGATTGGTTTTACTTACAGAACGAAATCTCTACGAAATGTCGTAAATCTATTTCAAAATTTGGACCAAATCATGTTGACGGTGCTGAAGACCTCCCGTGAAATGCGGTGTTGCAAAAGCGCAATGTTTTTGGCTGTCCATGAAAGCATTCCGATCCTTATATCCGTAATAAAAAATCCTCGTAAGACTTGAAACGTAGCTCGATGTCGTTTGCACTGGCAACGTGTTGTCTATACGCATCAGGGTTCTCCAACTTTTGTTGGCTAGAATCCATTCTAAAGGAATTTGCTATCATGAATCCTATTGACTTCAACCGTGGATTAGAAGGCTCCCATTCAAGTCTACCAAACGTCACAGCTGATTTTGACGATCGTTAAAATACTGTCGGGCGGATAACAGGACAATTAACTGATGGGTTTGCGCACACTCAATATCTCGATCCGCTGATTTATTTCGGTGACCATCGATACATGTGAATAGTATTCCGTAATAATATAATAAAGCGACTCATTTTCAGCGCTACCCTCCAACCTCATGCAGGTCAAAAACATCAACGAAAAGCAAAGTGCACGTCGATCGACGCAAATGCCATCAGTATCAACGTCTGATAGATGTCCTCACCCTAAGTTTTGTTCATTCACAACATTTTCCACATGTCCACACAAGGTATCAGTATGACCTCCGATGATTTGGAGCTTCGCTTCCTTTAGAAAACCCTCGATAGTGTGCTAGAGCCAGGAACTTTGTCGCCATGTTCGGAATTAGGTAGACGGTATTTATCGTAGCTGCCTGTAACTCACTACCGTCGTCATGTACGGTGAAATTACACGCCCTCGCTCGTCTTCGTCATAGCTTTCACTGTTTCTTTTCAATGCTCTCGAATCCGGATACCAGGTCATTGAAAGGAGGTACTTTCAATCAAGTAGATATTTTCAGCGTTGATTCGTTCCTTTGAGTAGCTAATCCCTCTTCTACGGCAGTGAAGCATCGGTAGTGAACACTGATGTCATGCTGTCGATGATGATGATGATAATTCCTCTTGTCCTTGAGTTCAAAAACTCGAAACAGGGGAAAACCGAGAGCTAATTATTTGTACCAGAAACTGAATTTGGAGGATAAGATACTTCAACTAGTCTGTTTGGTTTAGGAATTTAAGCCCGCTGATGACTGTAGTATGTTCGGCTTAGGACAAACTGTCTTTACTGATTACTGAGGGTTGTCACACGCTCTCCAACCAGGTAGGCGTGTGCTAGTCTTGCTGGCCTTTGCAATTGAACTGCTCTTCAGAAGCAACCGTTACTGATTCCGGTTCTCCAGTTCCACCGAGGTTTCGCAGATCTCAGCTGCTTTAGCAACCCTCCAGACATTTGAAGCGCATGGGCTAACCGGGGTGCACCGCAAATTTGAGGGAATCTTTAACAGAGAGTGCATCTGGGCTGTTACTCTTGTGCACATTTGCTTGGTAAGAATAATGGGCGAAGTGATCTGTGTTTAAACAACCGGAACTTTTTACGTCCTTTTTTCGAATCGTAGTGATGGGGATTGTCATGTCTTTGGTCGACGGTGTTTTGGTGCCAGAATCTATAAAGGGACAAGACGACAGTGCTAGAAGCTTTACTCACTTACCTTGTGGGTGACCTCAACTGCAGAATAGGGACGGAGACGTACGGTACTTCCAAATTAAGTCAACTTAGCGACAGCTGCGGATGGAAAGATGTAAGTTATTTTGAACTCGGTCTGGTAGGATATTTTTAGATTTTGCATGTTCAAATCGCATCCAGCACAGTTTGTTTTCGTTTCCAGAATATTGACAACTAAGAGTCAATCTGTCCTCATACTCATTATCGACCGACTTCTCATACGGGAAAACTTTTCCCACATGCCCGCGGAGGATTTTCTGTAGTCAGTCACAAGGTCGGAATAGGAGTATTATATTTGATAAACCTTGTTCCACTCATTCGATGTGGAGAATGGTGTAGAATACTACGCATCGAACGGGACATTATGTGGCGGTCGCACTTGTCATCCACTCTTGAGCGGATGATGGACTTGCTGCGGTGCGGAGTCAGCTAATCTGATTTGAGAACTTCTCTTCCACCACCCCCTGTTTATATTGTACGATCACAGATTTTGTTGAAGTTCTGTGGTGTTGAAACTGTTCTGTGTGATTACGCAACCCGGCGTCAGCCAGTTAGCCCAAATTGTTTTCCCAATTTGGTACATGTGAGCTAAATGTTTAACCATGAGTTCAGTCTGCCTGAAGTTTTCTTTCAGACTCCAATAAATGACGAACAGTTTCAGTTTTGACTTTTGCACTTTTGGGAGTCATCTATGAGTTAATACATCGATTGTACACCACATTCCAAAAAAAGAACACAGCCGTCATGACCATGACAACTTTCGGCTAAGGTGATTGATGCAATTATTCAAAATCATACCGGTGAAAGAAATGGATGCATTCGTCTCATCTGTCGGCTCGTGCCTTTACACCAAAAGTGAATAGCTTGTTTCATTGAATTGGACGCAGAAGGTATTCGAGAGGACTTAGCATTGTCATCCAAACAATTCACGGAAGAAGTGCTATTGTACGATTTTCACGTAATCGTAATGTTAGGGTTTGTTTATGGACAGGGCACTGCCTGTTTTTCAGTCCCGAGTGGAAAGCTTGCTTAGAAGCAACCTTTCGTAGTTTTTGGATGAGGGGCTAGCACGCAAGATAGTGGAGCAAAACATGAGGTCCGCAACTTACTGCCATCTGGTGGTCATGCGGTCTTTAGATGACATAGTCATCGTCAAATTGAAAAATTTCAGAACTACAAGACTTGCTAACTTGGGACTTGCTCGGTGATAAAGACGTTAGTTAAGTGGCTGAAGGTTCTGGCCGAAGGTTTTGGAACAGATGACAACTGACCCATGGTAATAAGGATGGGGTACGACATTGAAAAGTTATACTAATGATGGGAGTGAAGTGTAATCACGTCCATGTATCGGGGAGGAAATCGTTGTGGTTCAACCACCTTATGCTATTACACGCCAATGTCGTTTACAGGACAATAAAACATTGACAAACATTCTGTTAACTGTACCATCACCTGTCTTCTTATAGGACAGGCAGTAGGTTGAAGCTCTAACATTTCATGACGCACATAAAACACACGTCGCAAGAAATTCGGAGGGATGAGCTGCCATTCTTCAGGCAACTCTTTAGGTGTTTATACACACAAATTGATTCTTTGAACAGTCTGCTAACTTCATTGAGTAATTAAGTATGGTGTCATGACAATCATGGAGTTCAGTTCATCGGTTAGCAAGTGACAATTATTCTAAGCGTTGATCTTGTTTTTACCAGCTGTTAACTTAATCAGACAACCATCTAACTAGTCAAACAATTGCTCCTGTTAGTCAATGGTAATCGCGGAGTGAATAATAAGCACCGAACAATCCTGAAAAGCTCTTTCCTGCTCCGACTATGCATCTACTCTAAGTAGTAAAACTTCCAAAATAGGCAAAATAAGTGCAGTTTCTTGAGTTTACCACGAACTAAAGGCAACCCCAGAGAGAATTGAATGAAGTGGCTCTGAAGGATTCTTTGTTGGAATGAACTGCTGCGATTATCATAAGAAATAAACAGCAACATGGTCTTACGCCTAAGTTATTCTGTTTGGCTCCTCCAGAAGGGACCATTCCTGCCGGTCCCTTTAGTAGTCGCTCCACGGCGACATTAGCCACTGACGAACATCCAACTTTGCTCGAACTAGAAGAAAGGTCTGCGTAACACACAATCAAATAGATTAAGCCTCTTTCGAGGATTAACCAACCGTTGTTGCCATTGTGGATTGCTGATTTAAATGAGATCGACATTCGAGTCTTCTCTGACGTATTACGTAAGCAGCTGCACTTAAAAATTGACAGCCAGGAATTCTATTTGGGTTTACGATAGGAGGGTGAGTTCTGCTTTCCATAAGCTGTAGGACTTTGGCTGTTCTTCAACCTGCTTTCAAATTTAGAATGCCTCTTGGAAGGGCTGTGAAAAACATCATCCAAGGCACCAGGTAGCGCTCCAGTTGAGTTTTGTGGAGGTGTATTTGTGTCGGATGGCGCGGTTCCTAGACCGAAGCATGTTGAGTGAATGTTGGGACCAAGTGTCGTTGATACGGAGCATGCACGATTGGCTCCGGAGCTCAAAGCCGCTAGGAAAGATGGAAAAAAATTTTTAGAAAAGGACGCTCCATATTTTAATGAAGTTCAGGAAAGCATTCATTACTTTTGGTTTTACAACAGCCAAAAGGATTATGAACATAGACGTGCCGTACGTCGCTCAAACAAATAATTCGTTTACTCAATTTTTTTGCGGCGTACCGGTGAATTTTTGAGATGAGCTGATAAGGTCAAAATATGCACGAAATAGTTATGTAGCCATTTTGCGTAAAAATCGATCTTGACCGTCAATTCTATATATGTGAGCATGGATTATAAAAGTCCCACAACCATCCACAACTATCCAAAACTGCCTAGCACGTTTCAGGCGTCCGTGGCGCTGCCTGAGTGAGAAGTTCTGATAGCTAGGCCAGTCGATCGACTCAACCAGGGCAGTTACTGGGTCGTAATCCCAGCTGTCGGGCAAACTAGCTCAGGCGTGAACATGTTCGCCCGTTCAGACGTGGAAATTCAGATGCGTCCAACGTGCGCTGGTGGAGTTCTGGTAACGCACACCTCACATGTCAGGTGTCCCAAGTTCAAGCCCCGGCACTACCAAGTATATGCACTACTGATGGGCTTTGATGAGAGCGCAACTGGAGTTCAGTGCTTTCCAGCTTTGGCGCGGACTCACCAGAAGAAATTGCAGCGGGACAGTAGGATGACATTTAAAGAAGAGTGGTGTAAAAATGAAGTCTACATATGACTACTTCAGTTGTCGTCCGTTCAGGCCAAATTTTATTGGGGTCATTTTGCTACAAAAGTCTTGTACCTAAAAGTGAAATACACCTGTTTTATATACTGTTTAAAATGGGTGTAGTTAGAGCTTGTTCCAGTGTGATACTTAGTCGTCATAGGCGATCGACGAAAGTTCATTTGCGCCCCAAATATAGATCGATACTAAAATCTAAGAGTTCG
>NW_008751664.1:525675-528942 GCF_000715545.1 Opisthorchis viverrini
AGTGAAGCGCTGCTGAACCTTCTTATATTATGGTGGAAACAACAGATTTGGTGGACTGTGTATTCGGTTTCATTATGAGCAACTAATTCAGTTCGACCGTGGCAAGAAAACTACGCTAATAGGTATCAACTGGATAGCATGTTGATAAGCCACGTTAACAGGATTTCCGAATAACGGAACACTAACTTCAACCCATTCTCGCCACTAAAGTAAGCCTAACTCAGTTCATTTCAGGCAACCTAATATCAGGGTTTCTCAGCCTGAGACTGGATATGATATTCCCAATATAGGAATTACCCGCACGCTATGTTAAGTTCTGTAGGACCCACTTTATCAGCGAATCGCATCTGGTTTTGATTTCAACCCATTTGAACTGGGCAACTAATAATTGACCGCCGTCCAAAAATTCAAGAACAATAAACCAGATAGGTTTCGGTGACTGTATGATTGTTTCATATATTTCTTGCCCAAACTATACAGAAAGCTCTGATGAGATTGTAAACTTGTATTGAGGGTGGGTGATTCTGTTCAGTCTCAGAGATATGCGCCTTTCAAGGGGCATCCGAGGTAAGCAGTTTGACTAGATCGCATAGGCAGTGCCCATCTCTGGGACCGCCGTTTTGGCATATTTACGAGGAAGAAGTGGGTATTTACGAAGTCAGAAATAGGACAGCCGTTCCAATACGGTTTTCGTCAACAGGAATTAGGTCGCCCGGCTGATATTGACAGTAAAATACTGAATCCTATGTGTTCCATCTTAGCAGGTTCCTCGTGCTATGCATACCAAGGGGCTCACTTAACAATACAATAACCCAGAAAGTTTCTATAGTTTGAGCTGGATTGTTGCTGAACTCCATGACATGAATGAATTGTTAGTTTTTCAAAGGATGTGTTACTTTTCGGTCATTGGTCACCATTACTTTTCTATTCAACTCAAACTATATTACCCTGAACTATCAAAATCTGACTATTCCGCTATCACTGCAGTAGTTCAGCATCACCCCGGGCATCGCTCACCTGCGTCAATCAGTAGCTGATTGGCTCGACGATTAGCAAAATAATTCGGTTGCGATTGAGTTCTACTCGCCAATTTGGCATAATAGCGCGCCTCTTCCTCGTTTTCTTTCTCCATATCCCTTACAACGCCAGCTACTCTCAATGAATTTAGGGGTCCGAGTCCTTCCGGTAAGTCTGTGGTTGCACGTATTGGATCTGTCACAGCGAGCGGAAAATGCGTTCGCTCAACAGTCATTTGAGGAAGGACCCATTCATTCTTTTCTTCATCAAACCTAAAATATGGTGGAAGAGGGAAGCAGTTGTCGCGAATGAAATTCGTCCCATTTGTGAAATGTTCCTCACTAGGAAAAGTATCGTCAAATATTACTGAGGCAGGTGAATACGCGATAGTTCTCGCAAAATACAGAGTCGAGTCGCAATACTCACCTAACAACAAATTTCCACCGACACCCAGACTAACAACTAGTTCCACTGAGTATTTACTTGCGGCCATCCCAAACTGTCTCTACTGAATGTCAAAATATGGGGTTAACCATCAAAGAAACTGTCCATGAGACAGCTGACTGTTTGAGGCACGAACTTATCGACCGAAAGGTTCGAACCCAGCATGTGATTTCAACTGCTCCTATTTAGGCTTAGGCAACATATTAGTATCTCAGTCCTCCTTCGGGTGGCACCGAAAGGGTATTGCTAAACGATTATTTTCATTTCACTTTCTGGTGCGGTGGTTTTCACGAATCCTCAGAGTTACCATTTGAATTTACAAGTCTACTAGAAGATTGACTTCACAGAATGTTTCTCTCAAGGACTTGAGCTTAAGCCTGGAAGTCACACAATCACCGCCTTTAGCGTAGCAATTTTAGTATTTCTATGGTAGAGGTGACTTAATCGTGTGGCAAGCTTAACAAGGCGAATTGGTATCTTCGGTGAAAAATCCACGTGCCACATGATGCAGTCGAGTGAGCGAATTTGGAAACATTACTGAGGAGAAATCATGCAGTTATTCCGGCCAGGTAACAAACTACCCTAGACTTAAATCGTACCCAGTCGGTTTGAGTAGCATGGCAACAGATGGAGATCCCTTCGATTGATGGACGGATGCGAAGTCAATTGGACGCCTCACTTTTGACGTAACACCTTGTAAGTAGGGCAGTAAATCTATTAAAAGTAGCTCACATTTTGACCCCTTTCAGTTGTTAGTTTTAAGTATCTAGAGCATCGAAAATCGCATGAATATCTAAGCCATTTCTATTGTCCTGAACGACGGCCCAGATTTTGACGAACAGTCAATAAGTTGAAAACACTATTGTCGCTTACTTGGCGATACGCTTTATCTTGTCTACGTTATAATAATTGCTGTCCCGTCTGATACATGGTTGTATACGATCAATGATAGCTTGTAGGAGGTCCATTTGACGCTGTTGCCTTCTGATGGTATCGAGGTAGTCGCTGCGGTCTTGTTCAAATTCTGACTGGATGTCGCTCAGTTCCATTCGTAGGGACATATTCTATTAGAGTGATGAAGGAGAAAAACAGAAAACTATTTACGAGACAAAATGGTCTATTATTAGATTGAGTGAAGAAGTCTGTTTCATTGCTGAGCTGACATACACCCAAAACTGGCTGTCATGACGACAGCAGTTTTACAGTAAATAGTGCAAGCTGCTGCTATGGATATCGGGACATGCAGGAGGGACAGACTGGAGCATCACATGTACTTTACTGCATACTGTGTGCACTTACGGCGTCTAAAATGATCTCGTTGTACTGCATTTTTGCAGTTTACTAACACAGCCTATTTTAACAGTCTCAGGACTTGCGGTCCATAAGGACAGACACCATATAATGCGCTGCACAGGTTTCCGCCGTCATCGATGGCTCACCCTCTGTATCGATCTATTGGTTTGTGACCGATGAAGGCCTAGTAGAATGATTCGTGGTCAATCCGGAACGGTTTGAACATTCTCTTCAGTAAGCTTGGTGTAAATCAGCAACCAACACATGCCTTGATCATATTTTAGTTTAAAATCAAGGTATGTATTGATAGTAAACTAAATTTGTAGCATCGTTTTCGAAAAAATTAGGCAGATCCTAAGTTCGAACAACTGCTCCCCATGACTCAGGGACCCAGAAAGGTCACAGAAACGAAGAAACCATCCACCAATTACTGTGGTGTAGTTAACTTGTCAGATAGACCACTTAGTAAAGACGAACGCTGTCTGTTAGAAAAGGGACTAAACTTCGCTCTGA
>NW_008751664.1:529939-548196 GCF_000715545.1 Opisthorchis viverrini
TTAGATGCTTAAAGCACAACATCATTCCCAACTCCCTGATTGTGAAGCCACCGGATACGTCAGCTGCTTCTGCTAAAATTGCTATGTCAGCGGCCAAGTCATTCCTCAAACAGAGGATCTACCTAACCACCCAGCGTTTAACCGATGTACGCCGCCACACCAGTCAACTCAGCCAAGATCTTCAGACCGCAATCTCAACCGCCGACTTCCAGATGCTCAACACCAAAGCCACAAAAGTGAAGCTTACACAGGGCCAGTACTGCAAGGATAGGCAGATCCGTAAGTTCGAACAACTGCTCCCCATGACTCAGGGACCCAGAAAGGTCACAGAAACGAAGAAACCATCCACCAATTACTGTGGTGTAGTTAACTTGTCAGATAGACCACTTAGTAAAGACGAACGCTGTCTGTTAGAAAAGGGACTAAACTTCGCTGTGAGCGAAGGAAATAATTCCTACTGTAGAGTCAATGTTTCAAAAGCTTCCTTCAGCGGAAGCTGAAAAGCTACGGATACAACTGGTCACAGTCCTGAAATCCCAACAGCCGCGAGCTCCAAATATTGCACCATCAGAGCGGAGAGCGTTGAACACACTGAGACAGGTAGATAGTATTGCCATTACCAAGGCCGATAAAGGTAAAGCCACAGCAGTGATGAACAAGAGCGACTATCTTCAAAAGGTCAGGCAACACCTCATCGACAAATTACCGGTAGCAGTAATAATGAGTAATAATGAGCAATAATGAATAAGAGCAAGTTTGAAGTTGATAGATACTTAAGATCCGTAATAAATCAGTTAGGGCAAGGTAAGTGGTATCGGTTGTATCCAAAAAGTGCGATTCAACCGCGACTCTATGGACTGCCAAAAATCCACCAGGCAGATGTACCGCCGCATGAACTGGCCAGATTTTTAGCTGGTATACTAAAACCGCTCACGGGGAAATCAAGCACCTTCATTAGGAATTCGTACGAATTTGACAGCAAGGTCGCAGGGCTTCTTTTGGAGATGGATGAAGTCCTCGTGAGTTTTGACGTAATCTCAATGCACACAAACATCTCTGGGGAGATGCTCTTGAGGTGACTAAGAGGTTGTTACTGGCAGACACGACACTCGGGGAACGGACACAGCTCTCGGTGGATGAACTAGTTGAGGGCATAAGAGTGTGTTTGAATCTTGACCAGTTTGTTTTTGACACAACTGTTTACTCACAAGACCAAGGCCTTGCAATGGGATCTCCAATATCCCCAGTTTTAGCCAGTATTTACATACAAGACTTCGAACCAGTAGCCTTGACCGGATATCATTGTCCGCCCAAAGTTTTTTGGCGTTATGTTGACGACACGTTTGTTGTAATCAAACGAGATAACGTGAACAGCTTCCACGACTATCTTAATAGTTTAAACCCACACATTGAGTTTAGCATGGAAATAGAGTCCACCTCGGTCACATTACCCTTTCTGGACTGTATAACACATAAGATTGGTGGGAAATTGAAAACGACTATCTACCAGAAACCGACAGACACAGAAACTGTCTTAAGCTATTCATCAGCACACCCAGCACATGCCAGTATTGTTTCATCGATGTTTCGTCGAGTTAGAGCGCTGCGCACAGAAGAGATCGATCGGACGGCAGCTCAAATCGAGATAACCAAAGAATTTCAAGAAATAGGATACCCAGTGAGTTTGATTAGGCGTCAACTAAGGAAGATATTGCTTCCAGTATCAAGACTCAGTAATGAATGGATCGGCACAGCAGTCATTCCATAAAGCAGGAACATCGGAGGTTATTCGAAGACCGTTGAACTTAGCCAACATTCGAGTAGCTTTCTAGAGGGGAAAGATGCTACGCTCAGTTTTGGTGCAATTGAGAGATACCCTGCCGGTTGAAAGGACTAGGGACTGTGTGTATAAAATTAACTGCAGCGGTTTTGCTAAGGTTTATATAGGACAAACTGCCAGGGAATTGCACACCAGAATCGGTGAGAACAAAAGAAGGATTACCAGACCACCAAGGAATGAAGAAGAAAACCAAACGGTGGTCAAAGACTCAGCGTTGGCAGTACATGCCTTAGGCACGGAACATAGAATAGGTCTGCAGAATGTGAAAGTTTTAAGAGGGAGACTGCGATTCACACCACAGCGGCTGATAGCCGAGGCGGTGGAAATTACTAAGCATCACAGCGTGAATAGAATCGAGGGTGTGGAGCTAACGAGTGTATGGAAAGCGGTCTTAGATAACCCGAGTTGACAGGTGACGGTGTGGTTGTCAATCCACCTAGGATCATTAGAAAAAACCGGAGGATGGAGGTGGAAATCCCAACCCGACCGAAGGTCACAGGATCCCTCTTACCCAACTATCTTAGCACTAGCTCACCCACATAGACTGACAGAAAGTTCAAACGAAGTTCAAGAGGTACCATCAAAGGAACCGTACCAGAAGAACTAGACCCTAGGTTGTACCCTAACACAGGTTTCCCCACCGACCCAACACTTGTTCAACCACTCTCACACACTAAAATCCCTCGGCCGACACCCAACAGAGGTTTGGCTTGACTTGGCTGATTGGTTCTTCTTCCGCCTTAAATCTCGACCAACCTCGGAACCTAGTCACTTGGCCTGATGAAGCTTTTGTATCAGGAGAGAAACGTTGCCCGGCAATAAATCTACCGATTGTCACCAAACTTTTTCGGAAACGATGACTACCTAATCAATTCCAAGTATTTTTCATGTAATAGATTTGTAGCACTTTACGCTCGCTTCTGAGCCATTGGACGATCTGTGAACGTTGTACACCGACTATTTCGACTGGGGTGCTTCGAACAGTGGATAAACTGTTTGAAACGTAGGCATTCTGAAGGTAGAATGCTAATGCAAATGATCACTGTTGGTTGTTCAAATGTGGGGTTCATGATGTGTTGGTTGCGTTTCTCATCTGATTGCCGTATACTCAATCTAGTGAGGTGTTGAAACAAACGGGAAAGATGAATGAATGATAGTCTTTAAGGCCCACAGATACAATACTACACACTATTTGATAGTGGTCGTAATTCGGTCGGATGTTTTCATATAGGCCAAATGTATTCAACACATCTTTTCTGAGCTACGTAGCGGTCCTCACTTCAATATTCGGTTTCGAATGCTGTAGTGGTCGCCCGCAAAATAGTGTCCTATCACATGCCATGAAGCTGTTCCACACATAAGCCCACTTAACTGGATTCATATCATGACGCGAATTAACTCCTAGCCTCTACTTGTGTGTCCACTTCTATCTCATCACTCACCGGACAAAGAACTATTCATGTGACAGAGCAAGCATGACCTAAACCGTTCGGTCACCGACTCACTTGTTTGTGTCATCTAGAACCGGAGTGAGGCATTCAGGTTGATACGGTTTGATCAAGCTGATTAACTGTGACTGACCTATGGGGGCTGTATGAAGTGTGTGCACGAAGGGAGCAAGCAGAAAATGTTTCACACATAAAACCACACAAACGCACAGAGCTAGAATGTTGTGGCAATTGACTAAATACGCCTCAAGTTGTGAAAGACGTGTGTAACTTCAGTAATGTCGTTAGCAGTATGTTACTCCATCTGCTGGGTTGTCACAATCACAGGATAACTATGAATTGTAAAAATATATGGGCAATACATCATTACTCCCAGTTCGGCAATCTTCTTCCTAAGCTTCCGGATGAAGACCCACTTAGATAACCTCAATAGGTAAATGGTTGCACAGCACTCAGTGCTGAACAAATGCATTCTCAAAACTGTTCGAAAATACACCTCAAAGTGTTGTAGGATTCCATGTATCGAACTTCAGGACTGATGGAAGGCGTGACTTCAGTGGACAGTAAGTGGTTTATTGTACCATTTCTGAGAATAGTACTCACAGCTGCAATGTTACTAGCAGTGCCAGGGTTCGAATCCGCTCGCTTTAGAACGATACAACATCCTGCATCAAAAGACGCCTTGTTTTTTTTCAAAACACAAAAATCAGTCCTTGTTGGTGGTGTTATATCAAGATTGATCCTTCCCATCCATAAAGGTCGGGGTTTCAGGATTCCAACCTGAAATTTTAGAACTAAAGTTTTAGAATCAATGGTCATGAAAAGGCAATCGCTACCATTCGGATGTTAGTCGCTGGGGTTTCAAAGACGGTGGGGTCAAACAATTTTGCACAGATAAGTTCTCGGCAGCACGCACACAGATGAGTCATGTAAATAGCAAAGGTATCAAAATAGTCGTGTTTATATCCTTCATTCAAACCGGTGGTTAACTTGCAGTTGATGATTATTGGTTCGCAATCTCTCAAACAAATGAAAGTTCATGAATATTTTGTGTTGCGGAAAGCACTTTGGTCTACTGGCAAGTGCACTAGACAATACCATTTATTTAATGTGTCAGGTGACCCACGATTCTTCGCAACGCTCCGGAAGGTCTACCCAGCTTCCACGACTGAACGCCCGAATTTAACACAATGAAACCTAGTGCTGCTGAAAACATTCTTATGTTATACAGCATCAGTCTAAGGCAACCAGATAAGTGTCGCCCATCACTTCGAACTGGGCAAAAATAATCGGAAAAAATAACTTCCAAAAACAGTGAATTTACCTTCTGTTTTTCACGCTGAAGAAGTTTATTCTTGTGACACAGCTCTTCTTGAATTGTTTCGTATATCCCAACCATTATACCTTCATCCTCTAGTGCTGCATTGGCTTGCTCAAGGCGCCGCCTGCGCTCTTCCGCATACTTTTGCCTGCGCGAATGCCGGGCTCTTATTTCAGGATTACTGGCTTCTTCTCCACCGACCATACCTGCCTCCAGTATGGAAAGTCTGAAAAGAAGCGAAAGATTCAGATGAACCGATTCACTTCTGATCTCTGTCACTACGGGACGAGTCCGTAATCTCCAAAAGATTTTGTAGGGGGAATGTTTGTCTGCCATGCATCTGGAAAAATCAAACCGTACTAAATGTAGATAGCATAGCATTCTTACTATACCACACTTCTCTGCTTGATTACGTGCATGTGCAAATTTGAGCTCCTGAATATTAGTTTGCTGCGTCACATGCGACAGAATTACCACCAGCTGAAGACGGAGATGGTCAAGGAGAGCAAATATTCGGCCTTGAACAGTTGGTGCAGCGACTTCAAGAGAGTTTCTCTTCGACTTTTGCGTTTGCTGTATATATTTGCCTCACTCCCGTAAGGATTTGGTTTAGCAAAAATCGAGGCTAGCTTGTACAGGTTACAAGGACGTGAGTAAGCCCAGGTTATGTGGACTAACTTACAGGCAGTTTCAGGCAAATTTCGACATTCTTTTTCGCACTGTAAGCTCGGAAGAACACGTGCTCGTCGAGCCACAAGCCAACGCATGCAGACATGCTGCAACGATGTTGAATCAGCATCATATCGTAAGGTGGAAGCACATGAATTCAAAGCAAGAGTGTCAAAAGTGCCCGAGTTTAATCGTGGATGGGAGTTGATTAGAACTTGAGTTTAAATGGCATTCTGGTTGAGGTTTGTAGAACAGTAGTTTTTCCGAGGATGAATTGTGATGGTCTCGATGGGTGATTTGATGTGCTTTATAATTTGAAGATTTTGTAAGTAATCACAATATTACTGCACCACCTTGGGTGTACCACAAACTAGAATCTGGGTGTGTGTACCGCAGTTTGATACCCTTCAGAAAAACCTTGCCTCCTTCCAATCAGGTTCAGATAGACTGTCACCCACGGTTAAGTACTGACTGTGGAGATCAGAACCACTATGCCGAGACCCTTATTAAGCAAACTGTCTCAAATGCGATGCAATCTCTGTGGCAGGACATACGTAAGTAGCCCGTGAAATAACCAAGTTAATTTTACGAGGCAATTTCTGGGACGTTTCCTGAACCGTCCCGGTCTCCTCGTGCATGCTGCAATTTTTCTCTAAACTAACATTCTAGGAAGAGTATTCGTGAAAACGTGCCCACCATAGGATAAATCTTGGGGGTGTAAATTGTGTACTAGGTTCTTACTAGCTCCATATTTGTTAAGGATCACCATGTAACTCACCGCTCCAACAGTTCATCACGCGTGAGTGACTCAAGAGCCAATTTTGTGGTGGACTGTGTTAGTGTCCTGTTTGTCAGTTTACCATCCATGGAACGTATGACTGCGTTGCGTGAGGTTGTTGACTTTGGGGCGGAAATCAGAAGACCTTTGTGTTTCGTAGTGAATTTATCATCTACATCCTGACTTTGAAGGGTGCCTTCCTGGTCAATGACAAGCACGGAGCTGCACGCCAAGGAATCTGGAAAGGATAGTATAGACCAAAAGCTACTGATAACCAAAACTCAGAGCCTGAAGTAGAAACAGTATCAGAAATACGGTGCCACATCCAAAAAGTTACAAAGATATTTCTGCGCTTCTGCCTATGAGTGCCACTAAAGAATCGAGGCAGATAGCAACAGAAGACGAAAATTCTTGAACAAATGAGCAGGAACAAAAATAAGAAACAGCCAAACTGAAACAGTCTACCAACCTGATGTACTGACAAACGCATATTGTTCATTGGCGACAGCAGAGGCCGTGCCTGTCGTGCTAACACCAACAGACTCAGTTTTTCGTGTGTGATGGCGAAGAATTCGTGCTAATGGATAACAACACAATAGATGAAACTTATGGGATCTGACCACCACTGTATGAGTAAATGTAGTGGTTTGTCACCGGCTTGTATTAGATACACCTCGATAGACGTGAACTGATTTGATGTGAATGGGTGGTTGATGACTAGCTGAAGATCACCGGGTAAAACTGCTACACCACTTTGTCACCCTTCATGTAAACTTCGAAAACATTTGATGGTTCAAAAGTCCAGCCTACCAATGTGATAGCCATTTATGTTCGTTAAATTTTTATACAAAGTCCAAACTTTTCGTGTTTCAAGCCAGCGAAAAATTTCCCACCGTGGCAGGGACACAGATATGCCCGTATATATATATCGATTTGTGAAGACACGGTATGCTATAATCCCATCAAGAAAGAGCTATGAGATTGTCCTGCTGAGATAATCCTTGTATTTGTGGAAGTTGTTCGTAGTGAGCGTTGTGGTCCGTAGTGTTTGTTTGTATGTCATTTACAGGGACACGCGCCTTGCACAAATGCTCTGAAAAATGCTTTTTCAAAACAATACTTATTCAGATGTTTCTGCCTAAAGCTGTCTGTCAATAATTTGCACAAACGCGGAAAAACGCATTTCGGAACGTAAAGTATATCACAACATATTGTATGGTCCGGTGTTACGGTAATCGTGAGGAAACTTTCAAAATGGTTGAAAGGAAGTTCGCCCAATGAAGTAGTTCGACGTTTTTCATTGACGTGGGAATAAAGCTATGAATAGATGGTTAAGAAAGCAACTCATGGAAACGGGAGGTTATAGTGTTGATGGATGAGAAGCCCCGTTGCTTGACTTGGGCGTGTTTAGGCACTAAGGGGCAATACTTATGGAATAGGAGGTATGGGCCCATTATGAATTATTTGCTCAGATATATACTTCACTGTTTCCAACAGCACAGCCAGCACCTTTTTATCCTGGGCCAACGAAAGAGGATGGACCCTCTACGGCTGAAACCATTTACAGTAACCGAGTAAGTAACTGACAATCGTTTTGATTTTCCTGTGTCTTGGGTTTGCGCGCGGATGTTCGTCAATCTAGCATCCTCGATACCTTGAATGCCTGAGATCGATTATCTAAGTTAATAAATGTGAGTATCAAGAAGTGGATACTCGGCCGCTGAGATGGTGAAAATCCGGATATAATGATGTGTTTTGCGAAAGTAAACACTACTGCGAACTGATACCAACATGTTTCTGGCAATAATCGTTTGGCACCAAAACACATTGGGTTAAACTTCGTTTTTCATAACAAAACTAGCCCGCTGACTCTACCAGGAGTAAAGCGTATTACCCGCTTTACTGTGACTAATTCCCGTGGAACGATGAGTCAACTGTATGAATGCCAGGAGTGCTGTAGTTTCTCAAACAAATGGATTTACGTAGTACTCCCAGGTGATTGTTAGCTAGTGATCTACGTCGATTTATGTGAATGATGCTCTGACTGAAGACACCCACGGACAGTGTTACGCTATCCATTACAGTTACATCGTAAAATAAATCAAGGTATGAAAAAATCACACTTTGCTTACTTTGAACTATATAATATGTGATTAAAAATGACACCATTAATGACAAAACTGAAGAGTGACGTGGAGATCGGTTATCGTCGACACATTTGAGGCTTGAATTGAAATGCGGAAGGCTGATGACCATTTGTCATAATCTTCAACCACGTTAGGTTTTGATTGGCCTTAGAGATGTCATGCACCTGTCATCTAACTCAGTTCTGCACAGACGTTTCAAATTAGCCAGAGTCAACCGCTACGTAGGCGCCTAAGATGTTAGCGATTTTCGGACCATGGTACGTATGTTGACACTCTAAATCCTGGCGCGGGTTTGAGAATTTGTTGACCCAGTCTGATTTCTTTGGATTTGTTTTCTGAGCCAGAAGAGGACCTAAAACCTAATCAAACGAACGTTTTCCAGGTTGGCGGGGTGGGGAACTACCCTGCATTGTTTAGTTTAAGGATGCTACTTCAGAACGCCATTCACTCATAGTCCAAGGGAGGAATTTATCTTTGAGCAAGCGCACGATGCAAACCTTTAAATACGTGAATGGATCATGTAAAAGTTGATTTGCCAGCTTGAATAATCGGTAGCCCTACAACATAAACATCCGCAATCGGCCACGATTCATCAGCTGGATACTTACATTCCTCCAACAGCAAGTCATTTTCATGTTCTCCAGGATGACCGAATTTTGAGTCATGAAATGCTCGCAATCGTTGGATTTCTTCGAGCAGTTTTGCTTTGTCAGCAGCCTCAGCATTAAACTGAGCTTCCTTCTCACGCAATTTGGCCTCGTATTCCTGAAACCACAAAATCAAATGAGATTAACGCATGCTGATCATATGTACTGTCCAAGACTAAGTTCGCTTGGGATGCGTACATTAAGAAGTAGGGACTACACATCTAATGATGAGCATAAGCGGCGAACTCTGACTGGCCAACAGGATCCGAAAAGTCTGTCACATGAAAGGGTTATAGCCATTTTGTGCCTCGACAAAAGGATATGCGTCGTGTTGTTTCCCGTACGTTCTACTTCCACTTTATGAAGGCAACACAAATGTTCCGAAAAGAAACAAGGGATTTCTGTCCTGTTGTTTGAAAAAATTTGGAATCGGCACTGGCGACTCCGGACCTCACTCCGAGTTTTACTCTACCAAGAAGCCGATTGACGTCGAAAGAGATTTCACTGTCTTAGTAATACGAATCAGTGTTTGGCTTCCAACCGATAAAATCTATGGTAAGCATATGGAATCAGAAACAAGATAGCGTTTGAGAACAAGTGCTGGGTTTCACAGCCTTAATGCTGGTATTTGATAACACGAACCATACCAATAAAACAATACGGTAATAAAAGTCAGGGTGCTGGCACCGAAAAGCGGTGAGTGATTAAATACCAATTTAATGAGGCCGAATATTGTAGTCTGAGAATCAATACCATTCCTGGATTTCACAAGGTTCAGCGATTTTTCTGTGAACACAATCTGTTCGGGTTTGGCTGAATGAAAACGTATCATAGCCCAAAATGTGAACAAATGAAAGAGAAGATTTCTGACCTGCCTCAATCTTTCTCTTTCCTCAGCATTGGCAAAAATGTCCGATGAGTTGTCAGAAGAGATCAAGTCGGATGTCTGGACAGTCGATGGCCGTTCTTCAAGCAACTGCCGCAGGCGAGCAATTTCATCTTGGTACTGCCTAAGTAGTGCATCTTTGGGATCTTCATTTATCTTCGGTTTGTTCTGGATATTCTTGGCCCTGTTCGCATACCGCAATGTACTAAGTGTCTCGTCGTAATTGTTATCCGCAGGAGATAAACATGCAATCATCAATGTTTTCGTGTTGCCCCCAAGTGAATCCTGCGGCGAGAAAATTGTTGGAGGCCATTTTACACAATAGATGGGGAGTGGGTGAACCTACACATGATAAAGTGCTGCTCGATTAACGGTACATCTTCATTGTATTCCCATGTGGAGGTGGAACATGCAAGCAATCACAGCCTGGCTAAATAAAAGTTTTCCCACATAAACTGATTAGAAGGCATATGTGCTTGAAATAAAGCCCAGGGTTTTTCAAAACTAAGTTCACCTTTTCCATCTTGCAGCTCTTATGTGGAACAGTAACCTTTTCAATCTGCACACCGTCGTTATGTGATCTGACGAACAGTTAATCCTTGCATTGAAGGGGTATTATTGGAATCTCATGGTGATTTGTGAGTTTCCTTCCAAGTGCTACTCATTCCCCATTACTGGTCACAATCAGCACTTTCTTTTCATTGGCTTCTTAAATCATCTGGCAACTGATCGAAATTGAAATAGTGATCACCGTATAGGCTGACAGTCATGCTTCCAATGTTAAAGACCTTATTAAACGGTTATTCCAATTGAGTTGCACGCACAAATGACCTACTGCACGGTGAATTCCGTCTACAACGAATCTTTGGTGGCTCTAGTTCAAATGTAACCAAGAATCGTTGAAACGCCCCGTAAAGAACTCTCATGTCCAAACAGCTTACAAGGCTGCTAACCTGTCTACATTGCGCCGGTATCGACCGTTACTTCGTAAACTGCTTGAACAGTTAGCTTTCCTGCCATAATTCACCCTCTAATCCTGCATGAGAGAACGATGAGTTCTGAACGAATGTTCTGGCATGAAAACAAAAAATGCTTAAAGATCGTTATTGGTCCTAACATCGTTCGAACCATATGGCCAAGCAATCTACAGCTTTATAACCAATCAAGTTTATTATCTCAACAGATCACTACGAGCCAAGTGTGAGAGCTGCGAGCTAGGTAGGTTAAAAATTCGACGAAGACGAGGAAAGTAGATGATCCGGCATTCATATAAGTGTTTATATAAGCAGGTAACCTTCGCACAGTGCTAGCACAATCTCACTTCGAAAGAAAAAGGTATGGAATTTAATCTAAAACACTATAATGTTACCTGCAGCAAACGAGTAAGCTTGCTATCACGGTATGGAATGTGCTTCACTTTTGCGTCAACCAATGCGGAAATGACGTTGCCTAAAGCAGACAGACTCAGATTTATTTTCGTGGCTTCTCTGAGACGATCACCAGCAGCACCCGTTTTCGCTTGCCTTTCCGATCCAGCCAAATCGACCAGGTTCAGTTTGCCAGCCTTGATCTTCTCTGAGGTGAGTTGCGGATCACGATCAATCATTTCCAGGTGTATGGTGAAAATAGAGTGAGACCGGCTACTCTCGGCGTTCATCAGAGTCGCACCTGTCGAGCGATTTTTCCATCCAGTCCCCATGATCACCTGTAATATAGAAAAGTATCTTTGTAGCGTTTTCTATTATTTTCAAAAAGCCACAAAACATTCACTTGATGAAAAGCATGCGCCCAACAAAACAAAAACCTCCTGACGTAGTTAGAAGATAGACGAAACTGAACATCGCACTGTGAGGTGCAGGGTTATCGGCTACCATGAGTGACCTTTATCAGAGTTTCTACAACCGTGTTGTAAATGAGATTGTAAGTGGTCACTAACACCCCAGTGTTTCTGACACAAAACGCAAGGGAGTCAGTTAGGGCAAGTTGGACTTTGGTTTTCGAGTCCTATTGATCTATATCCCACTATAAATTGGTAGAAACCCGAACTTCATTTGTTGCATTCTTTCCGACTAATTTATATCTCTAGTATAGCATGGCGAGATGGCCCAAGTGGTTAGAGCGCGAATTTACTGACCAGAAAGTCCATGGTTCGAACCAGACTTCTGCCTTTCGATTGGGCAACCTGGCATTATCCCGGTCCTCGTGCTTCCCCCGGATGGCATGGAGCACCGGAAGGTGCTAAAAGGTGAAGACTTTCTTGATTTTTAATATAGAATAGCATGTAGTATAGTATAATGTAAGACAAATCATAGCACATGCTTTACTACCTGAAATCCCTATGTCGTACTGGCCATGGTTTGCTCGATTTTTGGAATATCCACGAGGAATATTTAAGATTAAGAAAATTCAGGTAATAGCCCCAGTTCCAAATCGATAAACCGTTCAAAAACTTACCTGACATTCGTCAACACTGCTCACTTTGTGCACGGACAGGCCAGCAACATAAACTCCTTTTTCCGGGTGTTCCTTCAGATCTAGTTTTGTCTTCACGTCACGAGCCAACAAGTCTCTGATTTCTTCGTTGTATATTTCCAAAAATGACGCATAAACCAAAAACTTCGTGTTTTGGCTAACAGAAATAGTTTCAAATACGTGATCAAAAGCACTGAAATTCGAGAAAAAAATTGCCAACATTTAATCTAAAGCAATGAAGATGGAACGTTTTGACACCAGACCCGAACGGCAATGAGCATTATTGTTATTACTGTTCAGAGAAACAGTACACTATTGTAACCTTACGATAATAAAGTTCGAACTGTGTCGGCATGTTAAACAATTTACTCAGTGGCTGAGTAAAGTGAGATATTCCATTAGAGTAAGTTGAGAAAAAAGAAAAACTTCGGGTTACCAATTGCTGTGGTCATACCTCATCCAGGAAGTGAGAAGGAATGCGATGTCACAGATGTAAAATGAATCCAAATGGGTGGGCACATACAGATGGAGAGATATTCCACTATGATTCTGCTGGAAACTTTTAAATCATTTTTCGTTCTATGAATGAAACCAGCCCATTCTGAAAAGCCGCAAGCGCGCGGACTGGAAAATCCCTAGAGTTTCACACTGCTGATTATCCCCAATCAAAATGAAACGGTTGCACAGTTCGTGGCTTTTCGGCATAAGTTGGCCTCGTTTACAGGAGTAAATCTTGAATGAAAATCCACAGATCTCATCACGCTACCAACGACCTGCTGGGATCACCTCACCCCATCAGTTAAATGAAATCCATTACATCCTGAATTATTCGTAGTTTAAGAACCTCATCTTTCCCGATAAATGATTCGTCTATTAACCCGATTTTGTGAATCTTTTTTTCTGTACGCATGGATCATCCAAACAAATACATGCTGTTCATTGTCTTGCACGTAGGGCGCACTTGTTTGCAAAGTTTTTGTAAAAGAAACAATGAGCCTCAAGATGCTGCTTTATTTGATGTCATCAACGTGAAGTTGGTAAAAAGCTCTCAACCCTGACAACCAGAAGATAAACTTCATCGTAAAACAAGAAGCTGTGGCGTTCAAAGCATCTTTCTTTCGCAATAATATCACGAGAAGCGACATTTACATACAAAGTACAGTGAGGTTTGCATTGTGATGTTTGCCACCTTACATTCGAAGAGACCACCACACCAGAGACACTGGAAGGCCACTTTCACGTAGTGGCCTGTATTCCATCATCATATTCGGATCCACCAATGGCTGAGAAGAGACCCCTAATTCCTTCAGGTTTATATCAAGATTAAGGGCTTGCATATTTACCTACAAATGCGTGTGCATTTAGGTATTAAAGCTAACCAGCATATTCGCAAAACAAATTCAAGTCAGTTATAACTGGAGACTCAAATGACTCCCAGGTAGATCTCCCAAATGTGCTGCACAAAAGCCATCTAATGTTTCAGCCGGTCCAATATTCGAGATACCGCAGTACGTTTTCTTTGGAGGAACTACTCACGAGATTTCCGAAAGCTCACAACCGATTTCACCCTTCTTGAGTCTCAGAAGGTAGGCACAGCCACCGAGTTCCCGTCCACTAACTGATAAATGAGATGGCCTTTGTGAAGCAATTTTATTTGAAAACTGTTACAAACGAGGGACTCCAGTGTGATTCAGCTCAGTTCCCGCCAAAACCGATTTGGTGGGCAAATGATTGTATTTCACTTGCGAATTTCGTACAATTTGTTTTCGAGTGGAACATAAGGTTGGCTGGATTGTAACTCGGGGACTGCATCCGCCTGATAAGCTCTAAGAACGTTGAGACCGGTAGTGGACTGTCAGAGAGTTTTCAGTATCTTTATGGTTAGTTTTCTGTCTATAACAAAACACATTAGGCATTCTTACAGCCACATCCACTACATGTTTTTGTTTCGGAGTAATTAGCCCGACAACCAGACAGCCAATGAGTAAATCGTAAAATTACTTCACACGCAAGTGAGAAACTGGCAGACTAGTTACCAAACGCGGCAGTGGATATGTATACTTTGGTCTTTAGATCAACTGACTGCAGGACACATCTGTTGTTAAACCTGCAAGAAGTAACGGACCTCCAAGTTCTGACTAAGCTTCCTTGAATGAAATCGCTAAAAATTAGTGATATGAAAAATTTAATTTTGGCTATGACAGTCGGTATCATGGTTAATAGCCGAAATCAGCTCTAAACCGGTGCATATTAGTTGAACATAAAACCTTTTCCTCTCTAAATCAACCGAAATCTCAGGTAAGCAGCAAACTTCATACAGAGAACAATGGTCTCAAGGTGAAGAAAACACATGTTCATCAAATGCGATGCAATATAATGCCGCTTTGCTAAAACCTAAGGTCTGATTTGTGTCGAAATACTGCGAGTTGTCCAACACAGCCTTCCATATTTGTCACCTAACAAAATATGCTAAAATGTTATTGTAGATACGCGAAGTGAGAAAAAAGGTGCTTTTGGTGAGCAACAGTGTCGCCACTATGAGGCAGTAACCACGTAAGTGCTCGGTCTCAGCTTCATGAGACCCTCCAAACGAAAACCACCTTAAATGCTAATACCTTCCATTTAAGTAGTATAAAAGGGCATATCACTGAAAACCTTGTAGGACTAAAGAATACTTCCAAAATACCTCCAAAACGGCACTGTTCGCTAGTAAAGCATAGCTGTTAACTTTTATGACAATAAGTAGTAAATCGTCATGCAAAACATGCTGTAAACATAACGATGGTTAGAATTTCTACCCTGAGGTGGCAAAAGTGAAAGACATTAACTGCAAAAAACACCAAGATTTAATCAGACATTATGCTTCTTGAATACAGGTGGCGAACTGCTTCCAGGACCCTTAGTCGTTATTCAGTATTTTGCTCTCAGCTACTCCTAAGTTGAAAAACAAGAAACACGGTTTCATGATTTCCATTCTTAAGGCAAGGAACATGAGTTACAGAGTACAGTGAACCTCAGATGAATGAACTAATATGTGGGTTAGCTGGTGGAAACGCGAAAGCGTATATGGAATCCACAACCCCAAAAACTTGGGCGCTACCATCATTCATGTTCAGCAATCTGACGGCGCTTGGTCTCGATTTCAGAGAGATCGGTGTCAGTGTCGTACGGAATTAAGCCGTGCTGTAGATCATTCGATCAGTCGACCATAGGACGGCATGTCACATCATCATCCGATTATTAACCAGGAGGTTTATCAGATAATGAAGAAATCATTGCAAACAAACGAAGGTCTTCAAAGTTCCTAGTAAGCCGGCCACGCGTATCTCGAAGAGAAAATGTATTTTACCCTTGATTGAGGCTAGCTTCGTTAGAATCTGGCATGCCAGTAGTACCTAGTGCGTCGTATTTTATCTTCTTCAATGCGTTAGGGGGCCGATAACCAGAAAGCTGTGTCTCATGGGTTGGGATGTCCGTATTCCGCATTTGAAGACTAGTTCTAAAACTGTCTGTCTGAGACTCTCCTCATGCCGCGTTTACAAAAATATAGTTTGTAAGCTAATCATCTAATAAAGTTCTCCATCGAAGGTGTCTGAACAGATGCTACCACAATCCCTGTCGACATAAATTGTTCAGACATGGAACTAATTTTAACGGCATGAAGGTCACATTTGTGCAGCAAAGATGATCTTTCAATCCGTAATTGCTTTTTCATAAGATTGTAGGCGGTTCTGGAAGAAGCGGTAGTTCAGTGGCGAATTTTGGCGAAGGCAAAAATAACTGCGCAGGCAGGTACAGTTATCAATAACCTCTCTTACAATCAGTCCTAGCTGCAATTCTATCGCAATGCACTCAGAAATTTAGAAACTCCTGAAACCTCACTTTAGCCGAGAAACGTTTGATACACGCCCACGAGATCAATTTTGGCTGGTGCTTTCTTCAGACTTGGACAGTTGAATTGGTGTCCTGCAATCGGAAACCATGTTCTGGGGCCCTTACTCACCCTGCCAAAAGTCACACTTGTGGCGCGGTTAGCCGGTCGCTTACTTTATACCGCCATCCACGATAACCGAATGGGCCAGTTTTCTACCCTGACCATTGTTGAAAATGGAATATACATACCCGAGGCAGCTACCATATGCCATTTTGAACCTGCATATTGTTTTTCCAACTTTATCAATTCCTATCCATGTAACACTGGACTAGGTCGAGCCTTTTTTTAGTGGGTATAGCTGGTTTTGGTATGGGTGCATGCTAAGGGACAAGAAACTGCTGCATTTTTCGTGTAGAAATTGTAGAGGTTTGTTACAGTTGGTTGGTGACGCAAACTGGCGAAAGTCAACTATCGGGTGAGAAGGAAGAACTACTTATAGATACGTAAATAGACAGATAGGGAGATAAATAGATAAGTAGATGGACGAGTGGATGGTTGGATGAATGAACGAATGAGTGAATACTCTTCTAATGAACCTGATAGAAGACAGTGTGGTTTGCTGGTTTATAGCGAAAGGCCAGAGTTTAACTCTCTGTTCACAACTGCGGTCTGTGCTGAACAGTTTGTGGCCCTAAACAGCTTAGTGCTATCTTACCAAAGCATGAATCAAATGGTTATGAACTAAGCGCAACTCACAGCACACACTTCTGTGTGAATATTTGCACAAATTCAAATAAGTGCCTGTAATAAAACCCCTGTTGGTGAATACGAAGCAGTCCCTGAAATTTCCGTGGTTTTTCAAAGCGTGAAAACCTCGATTACGTCAGTATCATTTGCAAGTTAAGACGGAATACAAAGGTTAAAATTGACAAAATACCCAAAAAAAAACGATGAAAAAGTGCAAAGAGTACAATATAATATAGCACGTTTTACTACAAAACACGTTTCATGGAACTGGAAGATATGGATGGCAAATAGATCATGACTAAGGATAGTGACTACCAAAACCTGTAGACACAAGTGCTTCTGCTGAAAATCGCCAAGGTTTGGGTCGCCTTAACGTTTTATAGGGAAACAGGGAAGTCATGTAAATTGCAGAAGACGCAAACCTGGTGTAAAATAGACTCAAGAAATAAGATGCACTGGAAAACTCAAAACGGTTCTTTGAATATGCGCAGTCCAAGGCAGGATTGTGGGAGGAATATATAAAAGAGATGAAATAGAACTTACTGAATACAACGAGGTGGAAAACGAAAGGGGAAAACATTTCCAAGATAGCAGCACACTTGAAAGCTTACATAAGTTTCAGGACGGCAAGCTACTGTCCGGTAGGTTCAAATTCTTCGTAGAAGAATAGGTCTTTATGTAAAGTAGACTGTATAAAACGGCAATATAAAAAAGTGGAAGTACCGTAGGATGTGGAGAAGTTTACATGCCTCGGTAGTTGTAGTAGCTCTGATGGCAGGGTGTTTGATGAATTCAGCCGACAAATCTCAAGGGTTGAAATCTAGTTTGCCAACTTGCACCACCTGTGGCATCAGAAGAGCATACGACTTAGTCTCGAGGGGTGTGTGCACAAAGCTACAGTAAAGGATGTGATTAGTGCGGCTACAATGAGTGATACCCATAGACAGACGATCTCATCATCATCATCATTGTCAGCTGTACTAACCGCGCATTCATCGTAAAGTGGTTGTAGCTGCCGCAGCTTCGTTCACCGATGATTTGAGGGGGGTGGGGGGTAAGTAGCTGGGCATTGCAGGCAGGAGGTGATAAAATTGGTGCATAAATCTAGCACTGTCAGTGGGCTGTTAAGTGGAGGGGGTTGGAAAAGGAGCTGTGCACTGAAGGCAATAGCTTGGGTGCACGACTGGGCGCGAATAGGCCATGTCTGACGATGTCTCTAGCAATTGATATAGCCCTTCTCGGGCCCGTCTCGGCAGTAACCAGCGTAGCTGAGTTTGCTAGTAGTGGCTTTCATAATTCGCCTCCAAGTCATTGTTTGACCGCCTCTGGCTCTCTTTCACCCTTCACGTGGTTGTGCGAAAAGGCCCCTTCGAGGAAGTCGGTCGACTGACACGCAGCACGTGACCAAGCCAGCGCAACCTATGCAGT
>NW_008751664.1:555211-666921 GCF_000715545.1 Opisthorchis viverrini
GGCATAAGTCGACACGACAAACAGGCACCGCTTTTTATGCCGAGAGGTACTGAGCTAGACTGAAATGGCGCAGAGGCGACGGTTCACTGGGATCCAATCCAGCTCTGGGGCTGAGTGTAACTCCCACGCCGCATATTCCACGAGTCATCGCTTCTGGGTCACCGGACACACGGAGAAAGAAGTGTGAGAGAGCTGAATTCATTCTGAGATGCAGAACCACGCTCGGGTCTTGTATGCGTGTTTCGGAGACAAAACATACATCAATTTTAATGGAGTACAAGGTTTCAGCAAGCATCGCCTGTCTGCCAATTTGACAGAATACGGACGTTACAAGCTCCTATATAGAAATGATCTCGTGGATTTAGAAAGGTGTTATTTCGTCTAATGTTTGTAGGCATCGAGGAGCATAAGGCCCTTCGGTCAGTCAAATGGCCCAGAGACGTTTGCTTGTGCAGTAGGAGGAGGTTGGGGAGGGACATCGGTGAACGCTGAACTACGCGGGAAAATGATACTTACCGGTTGCCCAGGCCGAGGAAGGCGGTTTGGTTGAGGTACTCCACCTTGAGCCTCAAAAGTCTGACCTACAAGGCAGTGGGAGGACGCAGGGTTTTGTCCAGGGACCCTGCTCGGAGCCGAAGACTCAACAGTCTGACCTGCTCAGCTGCAGGGGTTTGGCCTAACCCGAGGGCGGAGGTAATAAGGCATTACTGTCTCATTTCTGATGCGGCTGTGCACATCAAATGCCTTTTGAGCAGCACCGAGCTCTTTGGTTTTAAAAGTATTTTGGCCGTATTGGATAATGCATCGGCGGTTACGGTCAACCGATGGGCGATCGGAGTGTGCAGTTTTTGGGGCCGACCTTTTCTAACCCGTCCTTCCTCGGGGGGGGAGGCGGTATCACCGATCCAGAAATATGGACATGCTGGTCGCCTGGGGAAAACATCTTACTGCCTTCGCACTCCTGTCGCAAAGGACAGTACGAAATTACCCCCAAACCGCCTCGTAGCAAGAGTACTCGTAGTACGGGGTCTCGCTGCTTTTGGTCTGGCTGATCCCCTTTGGCCTTCCTGGCATGGTTGCACCTTGTGGAACGAAGTTCCAACCAGTGTAGTCCGCGGGATCATTGCAGCACTCAAGCCCAAACACCACGTCAAGGTGGCAGCTGTAGGTCATGTCAGACAGACGATCTGAAACATTCTCAAATATTCAGACACAGAAGTCAACGAATTTGCAACAAAATAATTCAAAACTGGGGTTGTTGTGTAGCAGGCACTTTGATTTAAAGAACGACTAAGCATGATGGGCTGCAGTGGCTCGACCTGTGCCACAACCGCCAAAACCTCGCCTTCGCCTCTCTCTTAGAATGGCACTAACTGCAATGTAGAGGATGTGCAATTTGGAAAAAGGGTGTGAGATATGAGTCAGGGTGCTTCTGGTGTGGCTTGCTTTCCATTACTGAGCCCCATGGCCCACGGTGCTTATATAGAAATCTTGCAGTAACTAATGGCTAGCCAATCTCATTGGCTTCCCTGCTGGAGTTTCTTTCCAGATTGTCTGATTAAGCTTTTGGATGTGGATGCACTTGAAATTGCCTGCAGTAGGTTAGCATAAGGTCGTTCCCTTAGGGCCCTACATACATTTACAAAAATTTTTGTGTTTGGTAGTGGAGTATCGGCACATATAACTTTCCTATCGCCGATAATGGTGACCAGGGTGTCAACCTTATTCAACAAAACGCTCTCAAAGTACTCAGTATCAGGTTCCTTCCCCTTTCACGTACGCGCAACGTATCCCAAATTTAGAATGAACAGTATGTATCTTCTGTTTCTGAACAACACGGAAGTGGTGGAGTCATTACGTGATGCTTCAACATCCTGAATGGATCACGTCTCCTTTGATGGATGCTCTGAATCCTCTCGGAATCAATCATGGAAGAATCCTTGGCTCCGACTTTTGGCGCTAGCAAGTGGAAAACACAAACCCAGGATTCCAACTGAATAGACATTTAAGCCACTCACAGTGTATGGCTGCTGCCCAATGGGCCATAAGGCTCGTCCTTCTCTAAATGAAGCGATTAACATTTGGCACCTTTCGTAGTTACTACTGTGTTATGCTTTCATTCAACCCCACACGGAGTGTAGCGTCCGCAGTTTAAACAAAGTTTAGTCTAAAGAAAAAATTTGCGCTTCCAAAGGCAGTAAAGGTGCTGACATGGATGGAAAGATAAAGCAGGATTTCGGCTGTCTGGAGACAGAATTCAATCAGGGTGTACACACTGGCCACTGACCAGTCTGTACGTAAACTAGGCCAGTCGATACATTGTAAGAACGGGTTAGATAACTCAGGGCATTCCAAGAGGCTAGAGAAAACTGACTGCACAGTTAAACTCAATAAACGCATCTATTTTTTTAGTAGCGATGAAATTTGAAGGACTACCAAAAATTGTAAGCAGCCCTCCACTCACCACCTTCGTATAAATATGTGAGGAGTTTTTCCTTGTCGACTATGACACCAGACGCGGAGCACGCGCAGAGAATAATATCTCGGCGAGCATCGTCCGTTTGGAATAAGAAGTGAATATGTGATAATTTTTCCAAACCCTAAAGGTTTGGGGCGCAACCACCCAATTTTCGTCTATATTCCAGTTGATCTTTTTTCCCTTTTTTCTATCAGCAGGAATAGCCCATCACATTCGTTGCACTAAAAACCACGTGCTGTACAATGGTTTGAGCATGCACGTTTCTCTAGAAAATTGTTGTGTCTGGTCCAAGTCACAGTTGCTGTTTCTGTGGGGGCCTACTCATCCGCATAGGTTTCTGAAAGCTCCTCAGAGAAGGGAAGAAAAACTATCTAGTTTGACGCCAGAGAACCTAGGAAGTCCTCAGATAAGTATGTAACTTGGAAGCCGATGAGCCAAAGCACCATCAGCCCCACAAGCGGATTCGACTTTATTCTCATTACAAACCTGATTTTAAAGATTTAAATTTAAGGAGTGCATATAAGCATTAGGAACCTCTAAATGCTAGAGATCATAGCATAACAGATAACAAAAGACAACAAAAACAACTACATAATCCCTCTAAAATGAGGAGAGACCATTTAGACAAAAATGTTTGTTGGTATGGTAGTCATTCAGGCACATTTAATCGAACTTCTGAGATTCTTCCCCATGCTGATCTACAAAGCATCCCTTGCTATTAGGCGAAGGTTTTTAATCGGTCCGGCACACGGAAGACCATCCAAAAACGCTTACCGTGGAATTATGCCACGCTGGGACGCATCCTCGGATATTCCTTGCATTGTGAAGGACTTGCCACAACCTGTTTGTCCATAGGCGAATATTGTACCATTGTATCCTTCCGTAACACCTTCCACCAGTGGATAGCATATATCACTGTAGATTTGTTCTGTTGTTGAGCTTATGTCGAAGGCACCATCGAAAAAAAAGTTCTTCGGAGGAAACTTTTTGTCCGAAGGGTGCTTAATTGAGCACTGTCCAGTTTCCGCGACAATATCGATGATATTTTTGCACTCTAACTCCAGTTCTCGCGTGTTAAGTGGACGGCATCGAACGATAACTCTTACTGATTCTGCAGCCATCGTCCTCTGAACTATTTATAGAAACTACCTTCACATTTTTGAAGCCATCAATTTTATCGTTTGTTAAAGCACATTTCATAGAATTTAAATTCGCAGAAGTTTTAAAGTCGGGCACAGGTTTCTATAGGTTCAGTTTTTATATATTGAAACAACGTTTACAGTTGGCTGACGCACCAATAGGAGGCAAAAACTAGGAATGTATGACTGAAGACCAAAGAGACAAGCACGTCCTACTACTTGCGACGGCGGGCATTATCAGGGTTAGCTTTAAATAGTCTTGTGTGACAAATTACAAACCAGAGTAGTTTCTGGACATAAATGGAACGAGACAGCTAGTGTCTGCGGGGAGATCGGTTCTAGAGGAGATACAACTATGTGGTGTAGATGCAGCCAATTGTTGGGTGGTCCCCGATTGCCCTTTCTGTACTTCGTATGTGGAAGTGGTGTGCATGGTAGATACTACTTACGAAGCATGACACTTGGTGGGCGATTGAAGAGACATGAGTTGGCGGCTGGTGGAGGGGTGGTGTGATTCCTCTTGTTTGGGATTTTCACTCAGAGTAGAACGTCAATGGGGGAGTCAGATCCTATCCCTGTTTAGTCAATGTTCCTGTGCTGGAAGAGTTCGGAACTGTAACGTGGATACTGCTACTGTATGACGGAAAGAAAAAACTGCCCACATATGTAGAAATGCTAGAGTCTATGGATGCATTTCACATCCTGGAAGCCAGTGGAGAGAAACGGATGCAGCTACGAGAATTTTCTGTTGGTGGGATATTCTCCATGGCACTTCGACATATTTTTGTGCATTTGTTGACGCCTCGAAGCACAATGCATTTTTCCGCATAACCCCTGCGGTTGAAATCAAAAATTTCACATCAAAATGTTGCACTTCTTTGTGTGTATGCTCAATCTAAAAATCCCCATCATATGCCGTCATTTTTGAGGTTTGTTTTAATCGATCTCTTTTAAAATTATTGGCGCACAGTTGGCTTTGAACTTCGTCTGCTATGGCTTCGGAAGAGGTTTTCGTCGTGAAACTTGTGGGTGTATCGTTTTCATCCTTCCTTAAATCAACACATGGAGGATAAATTTGTGGTATTCGTGCGTTCACCCAGTAATCAAAGCACCAACGCCATTTTGCGTTACGAATGGGTGTACTACAAATGCAGCAGGCGCCCTCCAAGACCAACGGAAATCCGTGGAATCCGAAAAAACCAGTAAGCCGAGCCCAATTTCTAATTAAAAAACACGCGAAGCGCCAGCTGCCCAGTGCTGTTTTGTCTACGGAGGCAAAGGAACTAACTGGCAATGACCTCTTATTTTCTTGAACAAAAACAAAAATTGTCAAAGTTTCCGTAAGATCGGCTTCCAATTAATCGACGTCTAGTCGAAGGGCACATGCAAGGCCCTGCTGAAATATGGAACGCCATCATGTGAGACGCGGCAGTTTTTGGTGGATGAATTCGGGAAGATTCTTACCACTAAGGATACACACAACCACCACCGGAAGTTTCGACCGGCTATGTTGAGTAGGTGCCGCATGGTTGGGTTTTAATGTAGTAGATGATATGCCTTAGGCCCTGGCAAAACTTCGGCAGACCGGACGTGTCCTTGTGTGTCAGGCAGAGGAAGGTCACTGTAGCCGTATATGTTTCTCATGATGGCAGCAGATAGCGTTATTCCGACGTTTTTCAGATGTAGTAAATATAGACGGAAAGCATGCAACAAAACGCCTTGGGTAAGCTTTTTTAAGGCATCTAATATTCGACATGTAGGTACGAACTGTACACATTCTTGATAACGGAAGGCATCGGAATCAGGCGTCCGGTTGTGTGTGTTTGTAGAGAACGGGTAGTTTGCTCGCATGCAGCTTCTGCGTCGCAACGATCCTCAATTTATTTACTATGTTACGGCCCGCTGGTTGTACATCACCCGAAAATGGGCCATACACGCACAGTCCGGTAATGTGACAAACAACTGATTGAAGAATGCGAACGGCCGCATACACCTGCTCTCTGTATTTCGAGGTCAGTCCATTCCGAGCAGTAAGAACTATTCATCACTGACTTTTTCTTAGCTTGCGTTCCAGTCCTTCAACGATGGCTGTCGGATTCCAACCTACCGGAAAAAGGTGTACCCCTTATATTGTTCCAAAACCACCGCCGACAGCTTTCGATGGCCTTCGTAAACAACTGAAGCGAGTGATGGATTAGATTCAGAGGCTGGAATTCAGAAGGGCGGTTGATTGTCCTGGGACAAATCCTGTCGCGTCAAGCCACAAAGCCTGCAACCGACGACCTGCCGTTGGTGGTCGAGGATGCGGCGTGGAAACGCTGACTTGGGCTTTTGTGTGCTCTGTGACTGGCTGACTACTACCAGTGAACGCTGGTGTGCAACGGGTCGCGTGTCAAATCACGCCGACTGTTGTGACGGTGAACTTAGCCTACTGTGTGGTGGTGCTCTTCAGGCTTTCCAAAAGACGAGTCCACATGAAAATAAATTGCTTTTGGTTCCTAGCTCCGGGCCCAACCGGAAAACGCAGAGGTGTGCTTGCTACCTGGTCCGCAAAGAGGGCGTCTCATGATGTTGATCTGGACCGAAGCACAGAGACCCAGCACAGCGTGTCCCGGAAGTCTGTGTCCGTCCATGTTTTCGGGTCCACAGAGGAATTACTCGACAGCCGTGAGTCAACGTCTGACAAGTGTGACTAACGCCAGCTAGATGAAGGTGACGAAGATGACTTCGTGCGACTAATCGGCTCCGAAAAGCTCGTCTGTCAATGAGACCCTCTGCAGTTCATGTAAGTCTCGTTTTTCTTGAGAGGTGCAGCAAACAGCCATGCAAAATAACCGCTGAAGATGGCATTGTGAGAACAGGCATCTGCGACAACATAGTCGCTGCAGTGAATTTTGGGGTAATTATCTCTATCAGTTTGTCGGGCACCCGCCCGCCTTTTGGTGATATTTCGGTAACCTGAATCATATCGTCCTCTCGCTTCAGGACTTCAACGGCCAAATGAACACTCCTCAAAAGGAAGAAAAGTGCGCCTCCCAGAAGGACACATGTAAACTTCAAAACGACCAATATATCTGAAAATTTCAAGACGTCCATTTTGAACGTATTCTCCGCCACAGATGGATGGGTGCGCATCGTGTACCCCTAGCCGCCTGTTAGTCGTGTGCGCCGGTTAGGTTCGTTCAGCTGTCTGGTATGATCGACGTAGGTTCTATGTGGCTAGTTAGTTAGGCATCGTGTACCCCTAGCCGCATGCTAGTCGTGTGTGTCAGTTAGGTTCGTTCAGCTGTCCGCTATGAACGACGTATGTTCCATGTTCCTAATCGATGGACCTCGAGTTCTTCCTAGTATACTCCGCAACCTAAAATGGAAAACTCTGGTTTTTGCCAGCTAACGTGCACGACGTTTAGCAAATAATTAACATGCACTACGGAATATTTACTGGCAACAAAGAATCATCGACCAAAATTTGTTTGCACGAATGCACGTACGCATATTCTGCATCTCCAAAGACTATTTGGTTCTTGAATGTTGAGGAAATAATTTCCGGTGGAAAAATACACGAAAGTGACGTTTACTGTGAATGAGTCAACTGTTTCCACAATTCGAGATTTTTTAGCATCTAGCAACGTATTCAAATTAGGTGGTATTTGTTGACCTTGATCATTCGCTCACTTAAACAAATCGCAATAGTAGATGGTTTTCAAAAATACAGGAGCATATTAATTATACATAGACATCCTACACCATGAAGTGGCAATCTGAAAATGCCGTAGATTTCGAGAAATCAATCCAATTGTGCGAATAGCCAGTGGCGGTATATTTTGACACGACTTGAATATTTCCGAGCATATTAGGTTACCTTTCTCATTCCGGGGAGCCATAAAATCATGCGGTATTGTATCGCTGGCGCCGAAATAGCGAGGATACCTAACAGTATGATTGGCATGCTGCGGGAAGTTCCGCGGGAGAGGCCGATAACTTCGATAGCCTTCTTCGTGGAGTAGAGAAACTTCACAGACGGTGAAAGAACAAATTCCAAAATTCAAAGTAGTGCACTGTGCAATGGCGCGAATAAGGTAAGGCGTTTTCTGCGGAATAAATGGAAGTAATATATGGCAGGCTTCGAGTCGAAAAGTGGAATTCTTTCTGAAGGCAAACGGGGAAGTTGGTGGTCCAGGGGCATAATCCTAAACGGCTTCTAAAACGAACCAAGATCACTGCGCTAGAAATTTACCTCATCAGGCCAAAGTAACGCGATATAAACAGGCAGGAAAAGATCACGAGGAAATTATGACTGAAAGAGGATAGCGTTGGTCCCAGAACCATGCTATCGGGACTTTACTGCAGACGTAACAGTCCGATGAATTAAAAAAAAACAGGTACCCGAGGGGTTCGGTTAGGAATTTAGTCAAGAAAACACGTAGGTGATAAAACCCTGACTCGCAAGGGTCCCACTAAGCAGGGCTGAAAACCACGGATATCTTTCTCAAAAGCGGAGGAAGTTAAGTGAATTTGCACATGGTGCAATTGTCGCCTTCGGCGGCTTAGGGAACGTCCACGAGTAAGGGCGTTAGTAACAAACGGAAGTAGCGAAAGGTGGATTTCAGTGGCGCTTCAACTGAACTTTCTTCACCACAGTCCTATTATTCTATTATCACTTCTACGTGAACATCTATGAATGCCTTACCCGCGCCCTGGTTTGTGGAAATGTTAGCTAGGAGAATCCCGTAGTGGCAGGAGAAAGGGCGACTTTTTACTCGCGGTTTGAATACGTTGAGAAAGTTGTTTTAAAGAGACCCGTGTGCGAGATGAAAGCTGTGCCTTGTTTTGCTTTACTTAGCATTTGATTACGGATGATGTAACACGATCCATCAGGGTTTCTTCCCCTGCTCTAGAGATCAGGTTTACGTTGGGATAAGGCGTTTACATCCTTCAGCACCTGGCTCGATAATTCGCTCTCCGGGCACTGCATGAGAAGCTCAGTGCGCTGAGCTTGGCATTTTTCCCTTGTAAGAACAAGGTGCGGGCTCAAATTTACCCAACCCTGTTTCAGTTGTGCCTTAGATTTTCCATGGATTTGCGGAGAAATCTTCTGCACCGTTGTTTTCAGATTCGTGGTTGCAAAATAAAACCCTTTGACGCTCATTCTGATTCAAACATTTACCTGATTCGACGACTCACCAAGTTCCACAAAGCGTGAGAAGTGTCAAGACGAGCCTGGTGATTTTATCTTTCTTCACGTTTGAGTGTGTGAGTAAGGTGATTATGGACGATATGCAAAGCTTGCAAGGCTAGCCATGATCCAACGTGGAGTTCTTCTTTGGTCACCATAGATCTCGGGTTTATGGGAAGTTGGAAGGGGTGGGAGGAAGTTAAATGCGTTAAAACCGTCTAAAAGTTTGGCCTCAAGATGGTTCCCCCGTTTTGCTTATATTGGGCCTGCCTTGAGACGGAAGTGTCCAACTGTAAGTCGCGGGGTGATTTGAAGTTGTCCACTTTATAACGCGTTGCATCGTAAGCTGGTGAGATTACCAGGTTTCCGGCCGCCGAGCGATAAGCGATCCTTGTTTTTGTAATTTAACGGAACAGTAGTTGGCCTCATTGGCTAACTAACGGGGGCATCCGGTAGAAATTTTCGGCCGCATTAAACCATGCTTCCTCCAGGCTCATTGGGGCTTAACTGGACTCAACGAAATGAAGGCGTTCTTCCTGTCCGAGAGCCTTATCCGCGAAGAACAATTGGGTTAGAGTACTCTTGTATTTGTTTCCTGACAAGATTGGATTCGACGGAGGTTTTTTAACTCAGGAAAAGGTTGCAACGTTTTCCCTCGGTTACCACATTCGTGCCATTCGTAAGTTTTCTGCTTCGGTTCCCCTGAGTCACCGTACTTGATTGCTAGATGTTTAATTTTCCTGGCGAGCCTAATTACCATGACCCGTTTCTGCCTTCATTTGGCACATTTAAGATTGACATCGCTTCCGCAACTTACAAAATGCCATCGCGCCTTCCATTGTAAATGTCGTAGTTCGGTCGTTGTATAGAACGGCATCATGTGAAGCGAGGTAGTTTGCGGCCGATGAATTTGGCAGTGTCCTTACAACTAGGGGCGTACACCACTACATCCAGGATCGCCAACCATCTCTGTTGGGCGAGTGACGCATTATTGGGTCCCATTTTGGCAGATAATAGGTCTTCGCCTATGATAAGCTTTCAGGAGACCGGAAGGGTGCTTTATCTGCAGTCGTGAGAAGGTCACCATAGCCACTTACGACGCTCCAGCGAGCAGCAGATAGCGCCGTTTTTTCGCTTCCCAGATGTAGCAAAAATCGACGGAGCGCACGCGAAAAACCGCTGACCACGGATAACGGGCTTCCGATCATAATTTCCTTCGCGCGCCCATGCAAAAACCTGTCAGCTTATTCAGGAAAGTGATTGTCGATCAGTAGCATGTGGAGGGTTTTGCCATAGACAAGTTGTCTTCAAATCCTCATTTAGCTAACCCTAGGGAGTTGCAAGAATGAAAAGCAAGCTCGCCTGTGCACCAAACAGAGCCGTGTGGCATGTTCGCTGAATCCGAAAACGCCAGAGACCTCAAAAGTACCTAAACACGTTAGCACAGTTGGTTGCATCCTTCTTGAAACTTCAAGTCCAGAGGAGTTAGATAGTTGCATCGCTCCAAGATATGCCATACTCTGGGGTGGGTAATTTTAAGACAACAGACAATCATGATTATAATAAGACAATTAATGATCCTATATTTGGAAAGCACTTTGAATGAATGGCGTAGGTAGACTTGTGAGCCAATGACGTGAAGTACAAACCCTGCAACAGGTTTTGGGTGACAGGAGCGATATTGGTGACTTTAACTGCCTAAAGAGGAATCAACGCTACTGCAGAATATTGCGGTGCTACACCAAATAACAGTCAAACAACTGTTGTATGATTTGACGAACTCGTTTGGGTCTCTTTTTTAAGCCGTTTACACGGTTTCGATAAAATGTTTCCCAAAGTCAAAACGTGCAGATCACAGACTGTTTCCTTGAAATCCTTCGATTACTGTTACAAAATACAGGCGCACTAATAAATCTAGCTTAGTGGGAACACATTGAACTTATTAAATGCTTGAGGCGTAAATATGATGAACAGATGGCCTATTATAGACTGAACACTTGTTAATGATTTTGCGTCCATCACAGGCCATTCCTCCGCATTAGGGGAGGACGTCATTGTTATCTACAACTAGAAAACTGTGGTGAATCCTTCACGTTGGTTCCGACGCACACATGACTGAATATCTATTGCTTTATTAAAAAAGTATCTTTATCAAAGTTCCCGTCTACCCAGAGTTGACGTAACTAAGTAAAAGAAGTGCAAGAGGGAAAATTTCCTTTGGCAGTTTTTGCGTTTTTCGAGTTGTGAAACGGCTGACCAGTTCTCAAAGGTCTGTGCAACGTTATCAGCATTACTTCCAGCGTGTAACGTAAATGTGGGCAAAAAGTGCATTTGAAACTCGGGGATATGCCTCTTACAGTAGACCGCAAATTCTTGCTCGATATCCACTCCTTATTCCTCGACCACTATTGTATGCATCTCGGCAACAGAACAGCATTTCGTCTTTTTCGTTTCTTCTGGTATTTGCAGCGTTCGTTTGTTTTAAAACGTGTGCTGTTATTACATTTCACTGAAAAAAATGTGGCAAGTAAAGTCTGAAAATCAGCGCCCACTCAGACACTACTGTCGTAACGGTGTATACAACTAATGAAGCGAGTAAGTAGTCTGGGTTCTGATATCCAACATTCGCCCCCGCGTGAGAGAACTGATATCTATAGCGGATGCTTAGTATATGACTTTTTTTCTCAACATTTCAGTCACGCCTCAAAAACTCCGTCTTATACTTAGGGGGCTGAAATTTCGCCCTCAGTCTGTTCAGTAGTTGAAGGCAATTAGTAAAAGTGTGTACACTGTTAGCTTGATTCATCCCCGTGTATTTATATTCAGATTGGTTTATTCAAAGACCTTGCTGCTTTCAAGATTTATGTTGCAGCAGTAAGCAGTGAACAGATAAGAGCTGCTGGTATATTTTTTCAGTGTTAAACCCACTAATTAATGCTGAGATTTTAGTGAAAATCTGAGGCAGATATCTTGGTGGTAAAATCGAGCCACAGGGTTCATATTTTACGGTAACGAATAGCCGAACAAATCAGCCACAAGGAGGAGAGGAATTAAAAACACAAAATCGGAAGCTACCTGAGGAGGTTAGTTTTATTATTCCAGGCTGAACAAAATGTGTATTGCATGAACAAGCCACCCTGTTCATTTTAACTCCTACCTGTTGCTCATGGGTAACTTCTAATTCTTCTCAGTCTCGTATTCACCGCCCCAGGGGTTCGTCATTATAGGCCAGCTTTTTTACCATCTAGCTACATGATGAATTCCACTAGTCACTACTTTTCCGAAATTTCGTCTCGTTCGATCTTTTCCTGAAAAAGAGTGGCCCATGATAGAAGTAGTTACATATCATACTCCGTTTCCCACAGCGACTGCGTACTTCCCGAAGGTATAAACATTATGGAAGCAGATATTAGCAGCGATCCCGAATAGAATTAATGTCAATTTTTCAGCACCTTAGAGGCCCTCACAGCTCAGTTACTTGGCATACCTACAAGTGAGGACAACACCGTGCTCCTTCATTAACTTCCGTTTGCAGTCTTGATGCTTTGACGGAAGCTGCGTCACTGATGGAGATCAAACAGCAAACCTACGGCACCAAAGGGCGCTATGCGTAGTGTTTCGAGAAGACAAATGACAAAGCGCGGTCGTGTATGGAGGCTATATACCTTTAGGCAAAGCAAGCTTGGAACCTTTCGGCTGAGTTACCACCGCATCTCCAGCGTGCGTATATCATTTACAAACATGCATACATCATACATATATACATACATACATACATACATACATACATACAAACATACATACATACATACATACATACAAACATACATACATACATACATACATACAAACATACATACATACATACATACATACAAACATACATCATTTACAAACATACATCATTTACAAATGTAACACACCAACAAGCTTGCACCAAATAGGAAGTTTTTAAAAAAACACCCGTCAACTGCATAAGAAAGATCAGACTGTGCATGTCCTTTACGTGGGGGCCGGCAAAGCGACTTATTCGATACGATATGCAGACACTCCACAGAACGAATACATATATACGCAACACCATTCGTTTCAAACATGACCTGAATAATTTGGCTACTCCGGTTAGGTCGAACAGCTCGAATGTCTAAATACAGTACCATCAAAAGTCCTAGAAAACTGTCCTTTCCGGTCCAAGTCAGTTTTATTGCTGTGGTTGAATATGAACAACCACCCTAATGAATCTACTCTTTAAATATAGTTAGAAAAAGGGGGTCATCAAACAAAAAAAGTGGACGGTATGAATCACCCAAATATTGAGTGGACGGTTCACCCAAATATTGACAATCACGCTTCCATCATTGTTCTGCAAATCAATGGCATCCACTTAAAAGACATATGAAACGACAAAACACAGCTTCAGAGTGAAAGTGAAGGCTCTACGGGAGAGATCTTAACCCGGCAAGAGCATGCTAAACCAAAAACGGGAACGCTCGTACTGAGGTGAACGTATTCCCCAAGGCATTCCTTATGGTATGGCACCACAATCTTCTATAAGCGGACCACTTTTTAGGTTCAGTGCTCACTACCGTGATGAATACAAGCCAAACACGATCGGTCAGGGTGATTAGAGAAACACACCAGCACATTCCTAGCAACGAAGACGTGCCACAGGGTTCACTACCGGCTAAACCGTTGTTTCTTTTCTTCATGACAGATTTACGTCCCGCTAAAATTTAAGTTATTTACAGGTGCAATCAAATTAATTTTGGTGCATCAGGACAACTTAGTGTAATAGACTATTTAAGGTGAGCTTCCAAGTGGCCAATGTATGGTCTCCTAACAACCATTTATCCTTCAGGGGTGAAAAATATCGCTCACTTCATCTTCCAAATTACTTGTCCTTATCAGACAAAAGAGAGTCACGACACAATGGATATCGTAACGAAACGTCGTTGTCAGGTTTGATAGTTAGTCAGTGTCTTCGAAAGAGTGACCCACATACAAACATTGCTTCAGCATTCAAGTGGGACAACTCGCTTTGAAAAAGGCCAGCGCATATTAGAACATAAAATAAGAGCGCCACAATAAGCATCAAGATTAACAATGAACAAATCTGATTTGTTCTTTAACTACTGATATTTGATAAATAGTACATAAAAACTTGAAGCCTACTGAGACCACTAGTTTCTGCACCGAAAATGCTCAACGTAACAGGTAAATTTCTCGGTTTCTGTGGCATACTCGGGCTCTTATTTGAACACACTGCTTACCTTTTATAGGCGCGAAAACGGTTTGACAGTTTCACACTCAAAACGCAGTGTTTCAGTAACAATAGATACACTAGGAACACTACGCAGATGCTAGCAGATCTTAGCACAACTGATTCGCAGGCGAAAGATGGAGCGCAGCACAAGACTGTGGACTAATCGGAGCACTATTTTTCTAGTGAAGATTGCAGAAATTCAAGGAATAAAATTTGTTTTTTGAATATGCCATACACCGGAATCCGTCTTGTCCGTAAAACATAAAGCTCACGAAATACGTCTTTTCAGAAACCTAATAGCCTACTACTTCGTAGGTTAGAAATAGCACACGCGTAAAAAAACGCCTCTGTATACTGTTAAGCGGACGTTGGCCTGACTACACAATATTTGTTTTTGAGAACAAACTAATTCGACATTCAGAAGTTTCTAGAAACCCTATAGGTTAGTGAAAACTGTTTTATCATCAAATTTTATTTAAGGATTCCGAAGCGGCTTATAATTATGTTCTTCGTTTCGTTCCCTTTAGGTCAGGGGTTTTATGCTTCAGTTGAACAGATTCTCTGGCAAGTAGTAGTTTTTTTCCCGTGCTCTGCCTCAAGTATCGGAGAAAAATTTTGTATAAATTCCCACATATAATCCGCCGCATCTTCTGCCCTTTTTTGCCACTCTTATTTGTTTTCCTCTGTTGTAAACGTGAGAATTTGTTTTGTTGTGCCTCTCACTTGATATACTGTCATTTGTCATCATTTGCAACTGCCGCTTGAGCTTGAACTAGCCAAGTGGCTGCGTTTCGGACTTACTTCTCTGATGCACCACAGCTTCCCTGGGAACTGGGCATTTGTAGTCTGGACTAGGTTGATTCAGAAGACTTTCGGATCTTTCGACGTTTATCAGTTCTCGTGCTGAAGGTCACGCACCATCGTAAATCTTTTCAAAATAATTTTAGCATTGTTACCAGTGACCTGACACATTTTACAATAACCCGTTCATGCTGACTTCATATGCAGCTATGCCCCCCACATATCTTTACTCAGACTAGTTGGCACAATTCATTTAAAAGTTCCATATTCATCACCAAAAATTATTGTCCACCTGAAAAATGAAATCAAGAAATGGTGGGGAGTAAAAATTTAGAGGTGCGTATTTGTTTCCCAAGCAGTGATCACAATTAATATGTTATGCACGAAGCTTTTCACAACCTAAATTGTTTCAACGTCAGAATGTTGGGTGCCATTGTGGGTGGTTAAAAGGTCCTCAGAACGACCTGAGATAAGGCGAATAAACATCCAAAGTTGGTGCACTGAAAATATTCGATCTGTGCAATGGGGTCGTCACACACCAAATCAGTTTAAACTAGATGGATTTGCAGCTTTAACAGGTACACATGCATTCATGTCAGAAATATTTCTACACAGTTTGGTTGTCAATCAACAGTGCAGCGATTTTTAAGGAACAATCCGTGGTAATCCACGTGCATGTTCGACCAAGGAATTGACCGCTGAATTCTTTTTGAAGCCTAACGCAAAAATTTAGAATTATGTTTTTGTAAAATCGGGCCAAAGACTCCCACTTTGATGCTTCTCAATTTATTACATACTGTGAGTCACTATGTAGATGGGAGAATAATATGATCGATAGGACACAGTAGTCCGTTTAGTGTTGTGTTTACTTTTTCGTGCTGAGTTCTATTCCGGTAGAAAGGGCGCCCCGATTTGTCAAAACAATGTTGATAGCTTCAAGTGCTTCTCTGCATCAAAGCCAAACAGGACAAATGCCGGATGCGACTTCAGTCATATTTGAGTTTGATGATTTCATTGCTTTACTTATTAATGGCTTCCAGGCGAGTTTTGATTAGTACTTCATTGTCCAGGAGGAGAAAATGATTTGCACTCAGATTATTACTCGGTCTCCAAACCACCCGACTGTTAACGCTCTAGGAGGTTTAGGCGGCCATTTCAACCGATTTAGCCCTTCATGAGACAGTCACACTTGCACAGTTTGAAAAAATGCTTAACACGCTTGGGGTTATAAGGCTGAATAAATTCAACAGGGGAGGAAAACGGCAGTTTTTCTATCAAAACGAAAGTTGCGATCAACAAATATGGGTTCATATTTGTTACGCACAGACTCAGTCTCAAATAAAGACTGTAGGTGTTCGGAAGCTGCCAAGAAAATATGTTCGATTGGCAAGATTGGAGGCAAGCTGGGAGAACCATCGCGTTTTCAAAATTAGATGCATGAAGCATAACATAATTCCCAAATCTCTGGTTGTTAAGCCACCAGATGCAACCTTCGCTTCTGTCCGAATTTGCTTCTTCGGCGACCAAGTCATTCCTCAAACAGGGGATCCATTTAACCACCCAACGTTTAACTGATATCCGCCATCGCGCATGTCGTCTCAACCATGACCTTCAGGCCGCACTCTCGCTTGCTGAATTGGAACTACTAGATACCAAAGCGAAGGAAGTAAAATCAGCTCAAGATAAACAGTGCAAGGACAGACAAATACGTAAGTTCGAGAAATCGCTTTCTGCGACGCGCTGTTCTAGTAACACAACATAGAATAGTAAGTTATCTACTAGCTATTGTAGCGTAGTCAACTTATCGGATAGACCCTTAGATAAAGAAGGACGTTGTCTGTTAGAAAAATGATTGAATTTTGCAGTAATGGCATTAAAGGGCAGAAAAGATCGTTCGTAGTGTTGAGCCGGTAGATCGAAAACTTCCTACAACAGAAGCGAAAAAAATTACGTGTAAAGTTGGTCACCGTCCTTAAGTCCCAGCAACCAGGGGTTCCAAACATCGCACCAGCTGAGCGAAGAGCCTTAAACACATTGAAAAATGTAGACAGCATAGTAATTACAAAGACAGATAAAGGTAGGGCCACGGTTATCATGAACAAGAGTGGTTATCTTCAGAAAGTTAGACAACACGTAGTTGATGGTCCTTACCGACAAATTAGTAACGGGATGATCACGTCAATGATGAATAACAGTAAAGTTGAAAGGTATCTAAGATTTGTGATAAACTATCTGGGGTAAGGCAAGTGGTATCGGTTGTACCCAAAAAGTGCAATTCAACCACGACTTTACGCGTTGCCAAAAATTCACAAAGAAGATGTCCCCATAAGACCAATAGTGGATGGCATAGGTTCACCACCACACGATCTGGTCAGATTTCTAGCAGGTATCCTTAAACCGCTTGCCGGCAAGTCACCCACACACATCCAAGATTCGTAAGACTTCGCCAAAAATGTAGCTGGGTTTTATTAATTAATTAATTAATTAATTAATTAATTAATTAATTACCTGCCGGAAAGTCACCCACACACATCCAAAACCTGTATGAATTTGCTAAAAATGTAGCTGGGTTTCAGTTAAAACTGGACGAAGTTCTGGTTAGCTGTGATGTCAACTTGATATTTTCCAAAGTCCCTTAAGCGGGCGCTGTGAAAGTTTAAACAGAAAGCTTTAAACGGATTCGTCTGAGTAGCGTTACTTAGAGAAAACGTTTTGTTGTGATAAACTGGGATAAGGTAAACGAATTCTTTCAATATCTTAACACCTTGAACCCTCGCATTAAGTTTACCAGAGTCTACATCGGGTACACCATCTTTCCTTGACTGCATGACAAACAAGAGTGATGGGAAACTGAAAACCACTGTATACCGGAAATCAACAGATAGCGGTGCAGTCTTAAACTACCCCTCAGTACAGCAGCAGTATACGTTAGTATGGTTTCAGCGATGTTTAGGAGAGTGAGAGCACCCTGTACAGAGGAGGTCGACCGAAAAGCAGCACAACTTGAGGTAAAAAAGCGACGTCAAGATAGTGGATACCCAGTGGGTTTAAGTAAGCGACAACTAAGACGGGTATGGGTGCCAACACCAAGGTCCAACAAGGAGTGGATCGGAACAGCGGTCATTCCATACAAAACAGGGACATCTGAAGTCACTCAGGTCACTCACTTGACCTGATGAAGCTTTTGCGTCAAAAACGAAAAATTGCCCATCAATAAATCCACTGATTGTTTACCACACCTCTCTGAAACGATGACTTCCAAACCGGTCCCAAACATTTTTCAATTGATTGAAGACTGTAAGTACTCCATGTGATGTCCCGAGCTAGTCTGAATATAAATATTCAAGGCAGTCCAGTTTGCTGACATTCAATTTTAGTGATGCCGAGAATCTCTGTTAGATCCAAACATCATCTACACCTTTGACGATGACATTCATAACTCCCAAGGAATTACGGCTGGCGTGCCTGTGGTAAATGACCACAACTTTAGTCGATAAAGAAGAAACCGAATAGTGGTTGCTGTTACTGACCGGGATTTTTTCATGAGAGATCTAGTAAACATTTTTCGGTTTCACAGCTTAAACGTATTGACAACCAAAAACAACAAAAACAGAGTATGTATACAGGTTCCTCGGTGGTACAGTTTAGCAGAAACACAACAGTCAATAGCGTCTTAGGTTAACTGTAGGAGCTCAGGCGTATTGTAATCCCGTTTTTCATAGATTTTGAAGGTATGAAAACCAGACTGAATTTGTACCGCAAAAAGCAATGAAATAGGCCCACACAGAATCGAGCTTCAGGCGCTGTGTAGTAGAGCCAGATTTTAGGAAAACGGCCTCATCTACTGAGGGGCATACGCATACTTGAAAAATAAATATCCACATTAATACTACGTGTAAATGCAAAAGGTAATTCCAATTAGAGTACAGATATTAGACAAGTATTAGTAGATTTGTTTGCGTTAAAATGAAGCTCACTGTCCTAATATTTCCAAAACCTTCCAGAAGGTGGAGCAAGGTGATGATCCACTACCGTTTATGTGTGACCAGTGGTTCCGCGAAATCCAAAGTTGTGATCCATAGGATATAAGAGTGGGATATAAATATCCATGAAGGAAATCTAATAATGCAGGACATCCATCTACGAGGGACATGACCATTAGCAGCACAATGGCATCATCCACAAATGGTTCAATAGATCATCCTGTTCAGAAAAAAAGTCTTCATGCTTTAGGCGCCAGACAGACTGGCTAGACATGTTCAACCCTGCTGCAACAAGGCGTGCAAAATTCTCGTTTATCTACACACATCGGATTTGGGGGTTTTTCCAACAGAAAAACGGCGGCTGAATACCCCCAGTGTTGCTTGACTGTGCTAGGAGACAAAATCGTGACATTATTCTAGGATACATTATTAGGGTTATATCTCTCTTTATCAGGTAAACTAAACCAGACATAATGAAATCACGGATTGGTTTAACCTGAAAACGGGTAATGTCACAGATTTCCTGACAAAACTTGCATGTTTTTGTCACTGATAGTACATTTCGGGTTTATTGATAGTGAAGACCGGATGTCACATAATCAGTTAGAATGCCTGATGTTTTGACTGTAATGCCAACTCAAGGAAAGTGTATTGTCTATTATTCTGAAGAAGGTTTATTTTTCCCCGCTGTCAACTTAAGTTTCCCGGCATAATGAGGGAACAAGAAATATCTCTAAATTTCCATTCGTTTTGTAAATTTACAAATTATTCAACGGGGCAAACGCATCTTTCCTAATGAAGAAAACTTAACCACGCCGAGTCATCAGTTAATATTTCTCAAGTAAAACAACACACTTCGAAGCCTTTCAGGAGATATGTGGTCAAGAAATGCATTTTTATTTAGGTTTGTGCGCTGGATGAACTGGGGTACGCACCAGCTGTGCCGAATTAGCGAAATTACACGTAAAGTGTCAGCCAATCTGAACAACAGCAGATGTGCACAGCAGCTTAGGTGGAACATTACATTCACCATATCTACATAATCTACATTCTGTTGAAAAATAACAAAGTCTTAAGATGTTTCGATAAATCTGAGACTAGGGCGAGAGAACTGATATCCTTTTAGGAACAACAAAATCCAAAGGGTTTCGCTCGAGATTCTACTTCATTCTATTTTGGAGATGTGCGGATGGATAGAGATGTTTCCTTATGAGCTTGTAAAGAGCAAAATTTTAATGGCCTGGCGTGTACCAAGCGTGCGATGAAGAATGAACTTTCTACTGTGTGAGGCGAGCGGAATTGAGTTGCATAATCGAGGACTGATGCCATCTTGAAGATTGTGAATTCCGTCGTTTTGAAGTGAGCGGGAAATATTTTTTGACGTTTTTCAGAGTTTGCAAGATCATCTAGTGTATTCCTTGAAACTAGTTGCTTGGCACATGTTGACTGAAACAACAGTGGCATTGTTTGACAATGAAAAAGCCTTCGAATTTTTAGTCTGATTTACCTAAACTCACTCAAACCGGATGCCCGAACAGTAGTTATGGGATTTTTTAGGGCTATTTTGGGGTATGCACATTTAGAGAAGTTTATCTGCTGACTTGTCTCTGTAAATTTACAGTGAACTTTTCAAACATCAATTTCAAATTTCAAAACTCGGATTTGCATCTCTCGCACTGGACATTTTCACTTGTGGTTAATTGGTACGTACAAATGTTGTCCATTATCTATAAGCAGATATGCTCATTTGTTTGCTACTACGCGGGTAGTACCCGGACAATCCTGAAGAATGCACGGATCGTGTCTACGGGATTAATTTCATCGAGTTCAAGGTTGTCTGTATGAAGCACATCCTACACAATTAAATGTACGAATCAGCCAACCTAATTGAAAATTTTGAGGTGTTTTAGGAAGCCACGTTGTAAAAATCAAACTGGCACCTGTTCGGGCCATCAAATCGGCATTGAATTAGGAAACCAACAAAATTCCGGTGCATACACAGGAATTCTGTCTCGACTCTTTTAACATTCATACAACAGTTGTGACTGTAAACAGTCATGTGCTTGGTCCCATTTAGTGGAGTTCACAAAGTCGTATCATGTAAGTCGGACAGAGAATTAACTTAACAGTGAGATTTTGGACACATTTTCTGTGTGTGAATGGTACTGAAGTCATCAGTAGCCAGATTCTCCCTTTCCATACTGGCTGCCGGTCATTCACACGAAGGCCTTTCTTGCTCTCATATTCTTTTATAAATGTGGACGTTGAAATGATGCTGAATATGACCGCAATTTTCTTAACAGGTGAATCTAAGGTTCGATTTGAAGGACCACGTGCTTCGAACCATAATCTCATTTTCGTTTTTGCCCTCTCAAGTGCACAGGTGGGTAGGTTCATTCACACTTAGGTTTTTGTCGTAACTCACAATGGTTCGCGGGCACATGTTTCAGAATGCCCACCTGGAATGACCCTCACGTCAATTGTCAATCGAAAACTCATTATGATGAAGAAATAAGTGTATCTTCTCAAAAAGAGAACTGCTACTTTGTTTCCAAATCCGCTCAACGTGTACCTTACTTACTGAAAAATATTGTGGTTGAAAATTCAGCATGGTCCCTTGTTATTGGATTGTTCTTACTTTGAAACAAATGGCATCACTCGTCAAAACACTTGTTTGCACACCAGCTTTTGAGAAACCTTATGACTAGTGTTCATTCAAGAGTTGACATTCCTGTTCAAGCGGTACTGCAAGAAAAACTCATGTGCGAAACGGCAACCTGGCAAAAACACAACGCAGGTTACAAAAGAATTCTTCGGATACTCGGTAAAAAAGATATCAACAACTCGAACAAAAAAAGTAAATAATTCGGTTAACTGATGGCTTCAGGGGCATGCAAACTTTGGTGTAAAAGCTTCCAGTTGATCAGTATCCAAGATCAGATTAATTTGCAATTAGAAATTTGCAAAAAATAATTACCTCACTGGGGACTGATGAGTCTTGATGGTTGTTTTTGGTTAACTAGGTACCTCGATAGTACACAGCTAACACGTTAACTATTGGAAAACCTGAAGTGGAATAGCAATGATATGCCAACCTTTCTCACTTCAGGTTGAACAAAGTTTGAAAAGCAGGAAGTATGCTGCACTTTGTTCTTGCTTCTCGACCCAGACGCCATCAGGTAGTGAAAGCTATTCAGTACTTTACTATAATAAGATTAGAATGAAATTGTGCGGAGTTACACGTAGAACTAATTAGAAATGCGTCAGTAAGTATGGAATTCAAATAACTATAGCCTTTGGAATTTGAATGCATGCTCCACTGCTCTTCAGCAATACGAAGGGTTGCTAGTGGTTTCATCTAGGTGGAATCTATCTTGGATGATTTAGAGTTAACCAGAAAATTGAATTCCCGAAGGCCTAGTATGGATTAGGATAGTAGACTGGAGAGATGAGAGTCAACTGATAAAAAGACTCACACAGATCTTGTCTAGATCAAGGATGATGCACACGCTCGAATTTAAATTTGCAGTCTGGTTGATTATTATTACATACTTCAAAAAAACTTATTTTCTTCCCACACTTTATTTGATTTAACTAGTGGGTATCACGCACGTTTGGCCAAATAAAAAACAATGTTTCTATACACTCGACTGTGTTCGCGTGTGAAGTGCCAATCAGAACCAGCCAATGTGTGGTAACTAATGTTCTTACTTACACAATGCTGTAAGAGGGGAATTGTGGCTACTCAATTCCATCTACATGCAAGGACAGCCAAAGGATGTTTATTTTGGATAGTATATTGAACATCACTGCCAAGGGTATACCGGAATATTACATGCTGACACCTCAAATACTTTGGCTTAGTTACTTAAATCGATATGTCAGATTTGGTCTTATGAAAGAAGTTTGGGAAACAAACTTTAGGAAAGCACGATGGTACGAAATCACAGTCTACAAGCGCTCAGTGTTTCCTACGGAGTACTGCGATTATCACTTAAAAGACAACGCGGGCATTTCTGGCCAGTAATGTTTCAAAACCAAAACCATATTTACACATCATTTGAGCCTTGTTGCCAGCTGTTAACGGTCATACAACTGGGCAAAATATACGTACTGTATGATTGACAGCCTACCATCTTCTGTCACCAACCTTAATAATACAATGCAGAAAATATTAAGATTCCACAGTTTCTAACCAAACACTCTGAGGACTGGTGGTCGTTGGCTTGTTCGCTGAGCTGGGCAATTTGATTGCAAACGTTACATCACCAATCGAGGTGACATCATCAGTGCGTTATTGTGGAGCGCAGGAGTGCGTATCGGTTGGTTGGTGGTTGTGCTACGCTACCTGAGCTACCAACATTTTCTTCTATGGAAAACTTTGAGGATTTTCGAGGAAATGCAACAATAGCTGGTAGAAGTTGAGGACCAGCAGACTAATTCGACTGGAAATAGAACGCCAGTTTGGGACTCACTGATTAATTTCCACGGATTTGTGAGAGTAGGGAAACAACGACCCAGACCCTTCCAAACAAAAAAAACTGGAGAGTTTCAAAGACAGTGGAGATTTGGCAATGTTCGCTATATCCAGGTTGCAGTTAGGCCTTTGTAGACGTACTGGAATGTGGTTGGTATATGGATCGGCTACAGCCAATCAGGTTTGAAGGGCCTGCACTTTTCAGCAATGAGATGGCTCAAGAAAGCCATGGTGAGTGTCTCATCCGCGGTATAACTGTCGCACAACACACATGCAGGTGTTGCCTGTAGCAGTCTTTTAGCACGAGAAATGTTGTGAAAAATAGCATAAACTAGAGACTGGGCAGTTTTCATCTTTTTCAGGGATGCAAACAGAAGTTATAGCCGGCGATAAAATATGAAATCGTCTTGGTCAGATGGGGCGTCGGAAAGTGTGGGAAATCGGTTCACCATTCGGCTAGTGCAGGACTACTAGGGAATCACGATTATCAACGTCGTTTATCACCGTCGTTACTTACAACGACTTGTTCTCAAATGACTGGAAGCCCGAGCCCAGACGAATGACATGGTTACCGGTTCTTCAAATCTGACTATGAGGTTCACAGATATGGCATTGGCTCCAATGTCCAACTCACTTTTAATTTGCTGAATTCAACCTTGGCTTGGAGGTATAATGTATTTTGTCTGTGTTTTGGATAAGCGTTCTCGATCGGTGAACTTTTCAACCAATACAAACTGCATTAAAGCCAGTACAGTTCAACTAATTAATTGACCACCACAGGAATCAGCCCTACGTGTTCACAAACACAAGCATGATCGATATTTCACTATTTTGTTGCAAAAACGCTTTATGGGGTTATGAAGTTGACATTTCACCGCTCGCCGTAAATTCTCCTTCAATTCTCTTAGCGTTGAAATGTCAGAACACAAAGTCCCTAAGTCTGTAATCTGATTTTTCCTTAAGATTTTTGCATGCGAAGAACATTCATATTACATGAAAGCTAATTGGGTAAATTCGATAAATTTTTGTCCCGATAAAGTTGGTACTTTTTGTCGATTCCGTGCAAACGGACTCTGACTTCCATCCAGAATTTCTGTAGCGTTTACTGAAATTCATCTGCAAACATGTGTCAATCTTTTGTAGCGTGCGGCAGTTCCATGGATTACAGCTGTCCAAAGCTTGTACCACGTGCACATTTTGTGGCTTTCAGGGCTTAGAAGCGCCAGTCGCAAGAATTAGTGGCAGCGGCCTTTGTGTTATTCCCGCATTTTACCAGCATTTAAGTGGGAGTACATCAAAACTGCGGCTAGTGATTCGCTGATGACCCACTTTTCCGAAATTCTGTACCATGTGTTTCTTTGGATTATGGCTGCTTGAAAACGGAGTGTGGACTTCGGACCACCGTCGATTATTCGGACAGCTTTGGCCTCGCATAATCTGCTTTTACCACTCTCTCACTTTTCATGTACTCTGCGTTGGCTGTTCAATTTTCAGTAATGTTATTTTTTGAAATAGGCGCAGAGTTTGTCTCAGTGGTGTCAGCTCTTCAAGACAGCAAAGATTTACTGAAATTCAAGATCCACAGCTTAATGCCTAAATGTACCAAGACTCGTGGCCATTTACCCTACAATTTAGGTCAGCTTTAGACCCTGGGGTAGTTACTAAAGTGAAAACCTCTTGCTCAGTTCTAGGTTGGAGAAAAGATGCTTGCACCTCTCCTGTGTAAGCCTTCCAGGGAGTTAGTCTTTCTGAATGTATTACTGATGCAACGTTCGGGCGGGGCTTCCAAAAACATTACGCAGTGAAACCGCACTTTTGGATAAAAATTCAAACCTGGCGGTTTCTCACCAGTCCAACATTATAAGAGTGTAGTTAGTGCACAAGTACTTGTCTTAGAAACTATGTGTACTCCTGACCAACTAGGTGTAAACGAGTTCAGGAAATCGGTACTTCTATACCATGTAAGACTGAAGCAGCTTACCACTCACCGTAGCAAAAAAACAGTCGTGCTTAGCAAAACTTTAAAATAGAAAGGGTTTTTGGTGAGTGCTCAAGAAAACACTCGGGATAAGCACTGTGCGGGCCAGAAGTGAGTTTACTCATCGGGCCAAATTATACTCGTCACATTATCCAAAGGGATGAATGATGTACAAATCCATTTTACTCAGTGCGTGAGGGGATACCTACAGAATGGGTGAGATAGATCAGTCTATAGCAAACTGAAGTTACTTTTGGTACTCTGTCAGACCGGAACATTTATTAGTATGCCTCTTTTTGAAAACTGCAGAATACATCATAGCTACAGGTTCCACGCCTTCTCGACCTAGCAGCGTTTTGAAACGTAATTATTTTTGTTTCATAGTCAAACTACTCTCGTTTCAACGGTCGTCCTCCTGTTCTGGCGTAATTATCCTGGTGTTTCACTAGTGAACGCATTCAAACTATAAAATTAGAGCGTATTCGGGAAAGTTGAAGTGTCTTTTTAAAATTACATGTTACGATCTGATCTGTACGACTAGAAATGTGGAAATTATGGCAAAAATGAATTGATACGCGAAAATTGGACTTTGTCCAAACATAGTTGTGACTACGTTGCACTTGGCAACGAATGCATTTTTGCTGATGCACCTCTGTTTTGGGGGTAGGATTACGAGTCTGGTAAATCCGTAGTGGCACTTCAGTCTATTATTAAACTTAGCAATCTACCGCGTGAAAAGATGCTGCTGTCTGCCGTCTTGCATTCTTAGCCGTGTCACATCCATTCAGAGTTTTTTGTTGATTCACGCCACGGAATAAATTGTTGTACCTGCTTCCTGTTCATGAGCATTGCCAACACCTCGGGCTTTATTTCCCCCTTCGGTTCGCTTTCTCTGATGTACGGACCAAAAACAAAGTTCACCACGACCAAAAAGAGTGTTGACCAGGCGCGATCGATGCAAATGCTAACAACATCACAAATGAGGGCACAGTCATCACCTGAAAAATTGATCCTGGAGCAAGTTCACTGAAGCAGCTCACAGATGAACCACGAAAATGTAAACGAGAATGCTTCAGTAGTAAAAGTTGCCATCAGGTCGTCTGATGATGACCAGAAAGTAACTAGTGCATTTTACGCAATAAAGTATAAATTTCCGAGGATGTTTGCAAGTTGATGCATATAACGTGATATCTGATATGTTTTGCGATTGATCCCACAAGTTTTTCGTGACAATAATCGGCGCTAGATCTTTTTCTGTGATTTTATCTCCAGAAGTTGCATCGGAAACTTTGTTTACCAATTGTATCACCCACGAAAAGTTCGCTGACAAGCCATTCACTTTGTGACAGATTTTTACGTAATATTTTGTCATTAGGTGTGATCGTATAGTTTCAAGAGAATCCTAGTGTCCAAAAAATAGAGTGATGGGCTGTGTTGATATTATTCCAATAATCAAAATCTTCAAAATAAGAAGTTAATCGTCAGCAGATTCCGCATGTGTTTATTTGGCTTGAATGGCTTGCTTGCATGAAATCTGCCCGGTCATCTAAACCCAAACTTATTCCGTTTTGAAGCGGTGGAAAGCAACCCGCATACACATTTTTCAAATCGCTAGAGAATTAAGTTTGCAACGTAAGAAACAGAATCGCAACCTAGTTTTTGGCAAAAGGTTTTGTGTTGTTTGTGATAGATTAAGCGACAAAAACGCGCAGTTTAGAACCAGTTATTCACCTAAAAATACTACTTGGTTGAAAACTGTACAGACAACATTCTGCGCAAAATTAGCTGATAAAGGCTCACACAAACTGCATATAAAACGTGACATATTTTGGGAATCCCAACTGACTTGCGCGCGAAATCAAAAATCAAGATTTACGAAATCCCGAAACTTATCAACAAAACGCTGTACTACACGTACAAATTCGTATATGAAAAGGACACTAACCTCAATTTATGGAATTTCCGTTTAACTGCTGCACAAGTGCAAGTATAACGAAAGTAAGGTAAGCTTGGCGTGAATTTCCGACAAATGTGTGCGCACACAGCACGTGGTGACACAAGTGATTAGAAAGTGCGAGGGAAAAGTTCTTCAGAATTGGTTCTACATGTTGAGCGTCAAAAGTTCATGAGGGATTGTGGGTGGATATGGAATACATGAAGTAAGCGCAGAAAACAGTAGGTTCTAACGTGGAAGAGTTTGAGCGAGAGAAACAAGGTACACCAACTCACCAAAGTCAGCATAGCTTTAATTAAGCTACCCCCACTCAAAACCTGATACAAGCGACAATGAGACAAAAACGTTACAACTGACTCTAGCCCCAATCCCCTCTCACACTCATGCACACTCATTCAGTGACCGAGCGCCTAAGTTTCACCTACCTCTTCTAGCATGTATACCTTCTGTATAACTCTGGTTACTGAACCTTCAGAAGTCTTAGGTAATACCGTTCTGAAGCACCCGTCCGATCCAGGAATAGCGGCGGTTACGATCCACTTCGACCAATTGTCAACACAAAATCACCTACTTGTATGTTTCTTCGAAGGGTTGTCCACTTATGCTGCATTTGGAGCAGCGGAATGCACCAAAATATATCGACCATCAACTGATCCTGTCACTGCTGCAGAGTGTCTCTGGTATTCCTGAATCTTCATCAGTAGGGACGTATGACACTCGGGATAATGATAGTTGGTCCGGGGTCAGAACATTGGTATTATAGGGCTCGTTCAGTAATATGATTAGCGGGCGGTTGCTTGGTATTTGTTTCAGTTCCGTCAAATATGTTGTCATCTATTCCTCTTTTAGCACTTGCTCCCGAGAGACTTCGCTTTAGAACACGTCGAATTGACCTTATACTCCACTCCCAGATGCCGCCTCTGTGGTTGAAGTGCCAATCAACATCTCCCAGAAAGATGTCGTTCTTTACTTTGTTATAATCCAAAGTCCCAATGATTTGTTTTTACTCCAGTTCCGCTCCAATGAAGTTGGCACCTCTATCACCATATCTCTATTCTGGGAATCCTCGTCGACTGACCAACCAGGAAAATACCATCGGTAATGTGTCAGTAGATAGCGAATAAGCTACTTCCATACGTATCACATAAAAGACAGTAGTACCGCTTTCTCGTATTACGGCCCTCGGGAGTTTGAAACGATCCGAAGTAGCCATGGTCGGTTGGTGAAAAGCGATGCTCCAGCTGTACTCTGGCTATCCCAACTCAAGGAGAAAGACAGTTCACATACTATCCGCACGGAAATTTTAGGTGATTCTGACACAAATGTCATTGCTTCAGCAAAAAATATTAAGGTTCTCTGAAATTCAACCAGTATTGTGTGGCGGAGGGCTAAAAACTGTTGCTGTAATTTCACTTCCAGGGCAGCTGCAATTATTTTTTATCCGGATTCTGCTATCAATATAAGATTCCGTGCTCTGATAAAAAACAGAAATTCGGCAGATGGTGCCGTGTGCTCTTAACCAGAACGAACAGCACACAAGGTAAGACATATTACAACCCCTCACGCAGCTTGTCAGAGAGCAGCGCTTTGATATTCAAGCAAGGCTGTATCCTATATACAAATGCTATGGAGTGTTGCACTGCATTTTTAAGCTTCTATTTCTGTTTTGTCCACCTACTTCTGGCGCAGAAGTTTCGTATCCATGCGGTTACCGGGACTGGACTGCTATAAACTGTTCCCTTTTTCGTGTTTTAGTTCTTAGCCTGCAAAATTCAATTAGTTTCTCTCCAACAGGCAAGCTTGAAAAACGTTGTTTTGCGTGATGTGGCCTGAAATATAGACTAGATGGACTCTTTTTTTGATAAAAACAGCTGAGTATAAAGAGAATGGGGACACTCATCTTACGCTAAGACACATATATGCATCAAAACTTCCAAAGGTGCAAATCTTTTTATGAAGGAGATAAATGAATCTTTTGAGAATAAAGACCCATAACTCTGCAGAAATGAGTTTTCCGAAACACGCTCGCCAATTAGGGTAAAGTAGAGGTACAGGCTTGTGTTATCAAAAAGTAATTAGCGGCCTTATCCTCTTATCACGTTGATTAGAAACAATATCAACGAGAACGCTAGCGACAGTTCGGTTTGTCGTCTCACATCATTAATCAATTTGCGTTCACTGTCTTTGCGTCTCCTTACAGTTGGTTTACTGCCGGGTGATTTTTGTTTCTTTTACTAAAAAACGGATAAGCCACCAAGTCAGTGCAACTACCTAGGAATATAGGTGCACTGCAGTACAGTTGAATTAAAGGGCTTCTTAATAATTGGTTAGGTTGTGGGAATTTCAGCCCAAAGTTTACAAAATACCCTTGGTTTTTTACCCGAACTCTCCTGTTGCTCTGTGATTTGGCTATTAGCCTTTTACTAGTGATATATATATATATGCGTATAGTTTTTAGTTTAGCTCATATTTATGCATGAGTTTGATGCTGCTTTTTACTTCCTTGGCTTCCTCAGCATCACATTTCTAGACGTCAAAAGCAAATTTTTATCAGGTGCTGGACAAAGAATCAAAAATCCAAAAACAACCCAGTGTTTATTGATAAATTGTTATAATATCATTCACTAAGTGTTAGTTAAGAGTGAATCACAAACTAGTGATTTCACGTTTCTATAGGCATAAAGGAAACTTTAAAATGGTCAGTCAACAAGAAACTCAACATGTTCTGAGGATACTTCAGGGTGATTCCTTCAATAAATAAGTAAAAATAAACTGTAAGAGGTTCACGAGTACTCAGTGGTTGCTGTGTTTTGTACAGCTGCATGCCTATTTAGCCTTAGTGAATGAAGGCTTGGAAAACCCAAACGAATTCCGGCGTAATTCAAACTCAAGGTAAATGTAAGCTTGTAAGTTTTGATGCAATGCAGTGCTCATTTCTGTATACACACAGGCGGATTGAGGCTTTACACCACTCTAACCAAGGGGAATTCGGCTAGCTTTTATTCAAAGGCGGGTAGTATCACACAGTCCCCAAGTCCGTGGAAAGAATCCTTATGGAGTAGGCATAAAACTGGTAGTTATCAATAACTTAAACGATGCTTTGTAATTGGCTTTCAGTTGTGCGTTTTTAGGAAATCTGGGATTTGTAATGCATAAACTTGCTGTCTTCAAGTAAAACGCTCGCTTTGACATTTTCGATTGAGCCGTCCTTTTTGTGTTATACAGCTTACAATAATTAATGCTGGACAATTTGGACCGTTAGAAATGCTGGTGTAACGCGCAGCACTAAGTCCCGAAAATTGAAAGTGAGACAGAATGACACCTGGGTGGACGATTCCCGATTGCTGTTGAGGCACACGTATTCGAGGCCACCCACACACGATTGCGAAGGATTGTTAACAGCAGAGCTGCTCAAGTATGTAGAGCAAGGCCAACTATTATGTAATTATGAAAACTGGCTGAGTATCATATTGGTATGCATACACTTGTTGCCGCATTTGACTCGTCACAAACTTCCCAACAGTGAACACACTCACAGTGTAGCAGGTGGCACCAAATCCTATGATGAGCGAATGAAAAAACGATAGTTTGGCGAGTCAGCGACAGTAAGACTTGTTTGTCTACGTGCATCATGGCTAACGCCTCATAACTTCAGCACCACTTCAGATGCCGCTGAAACTGACGTGTTTGCATTAAATGCTCTTATGATTGCACGAAAACGAACAAGCAGATAGCTTTTTCGAGTGTTAGAATGGGTTGTTATTTACGTGTTCCCCGACAAGAACACGAGGCAGTCCCCACGTCACAGCCAACAACAGTGAAAATGACAGTTAAAGCATACAAGACACACCATCATTCAGTTACACAACCATACCCAAGACTTGAAAGAAAAACAATGAAAGCGAAAATTTTTCCTGGAATGCCCTCAAGGAAGCACAGTGATAGAACCAATACATGCTATCAGCGTACAAACTACATCTGGCGGTTGGCTTCATAAGATTGTCTTCTATATAAACATTTATAAAGTTTTGGCTCTCCAAGTAGGTATAATTAAACTCTGATAAAATATTTTCGTGACTCGCAAAGATACTTTCGCCACAGACTCACCTGAATCCCCGCTGAAACTCTTGCTTATGATGTTTTTAACTGAATGTTCTGTATTAGGCTGCCTCATCCCTCAGTAGGCATAATATTTGAGTAGGCATTTTAGTGTACTTGTCACAGTGTGCGCAATTTAAAGTCAAGTTTAACGTAACGTTGAAGGGAATTTGTCTTCCTGATAATCTGTAAGAAGGGCGAAACCAGCCGCGGGCTGCCACAGAGTCCTGGCAAATTCGCGAATAGTGTGCTACATCCATGTAAGGAATTTGCGAGGACATAAAGTGCACAAAACTTCACACGTAACTTCATATGAGTAGCCCTCAATCTAGCACGTGGTTATTAGTAGTTCAACAGAAGTTGAGAAAGGGTTGCCTGTGTCCATATTCAAGCACAGTCGCAGCTGACAGATACAGCATTTAGTTTCACATGGTGATAGATATATTTGTACATCCTTCTACATTTTTATAGGGCATGCTGGTACTGATTCCAGGTAAAGGTAAAAGGGTTGCTGATACGGTTCGCCACATTTATTTTTTTTGTTAGAACTAGTGACAGTACTTGATAAATTTCGTTGTTTATCAAAATACATTTCATGTGATGAACAGACGTTGCCACTAGAAAGGCCATGAAAAACGCGCACACATGCCTAAATGTCTCCAAACATAAACTCTGAAAGGCCAGAAAAGGACACAAAATGTGCGCTGTTATAAATCAGCATGAAAAAGCCAGATAACCAAATTACTTTCCACTTCACTTCACCCGTTCTAAAGTGTTTTTGCGAGCAAACATCTCATCACCTAATTACCCGGTATATGTACAACAATACAAGTACATGACACTACCAATTATTAAAACCACTAATTATTATTATGCGGACGTTATTTATACATCATGTTTAGGGCACGATTGTTTCATGGTGACTGCCCGTCATGTTGTAAGTTTATACACAGTTGTGGGCAGCTGAATCCCAAGTCAAGTTAAAAATGGTTTTCCCGCTACTTTTCGTCCTTTAGTACTTGTATTTGAGTTATTGTAAGGACCACTAATTTAGTGACAATGCACTTTTATCCACCTGATTCTTCGTGGTCACCAAATATTTAGCCTTGTTACAGAAATGGTGAGAATTCTTTCAGTTTGCTATATGATATGGACAGCCCATAGCTGCATCCAATCCGGCATCCGTCAACACTGTTTCAGGTCATTCTGACTCAAATCCGATGCGGCAGTTATAGACAGAAACAGTTTTCTTGACAACAGACTGAAGTTTGAAAAGTCAACCAACCGGCGGTCGACTATGTGATGGTTGGTTGGTCCGTAGGGCTTGGTAGTTGTCTTCCAAAATCCTCGACACAAACAAAGATGAGGTCAACATTGCACTCATAGGTGGCTTATGACTCCTTACTGGCCTGCTTTTATATATTTTGCATAGACTAGTTGATAAACTTTGCTGCGGTTGGCTAACTAAAGCGCCTATCAAAATTCCATCGGTCAATTTCAAAACATTTTCGGTCTTTGTCTTTACTCCTTGCTTTGGACTATTAAGATGGGTAGCCTCTATCCGAAAACTTTTGTCCCTGTCCAAATTGGAGTGGGATTAAACACGCCCCTATCTTTTGACATCTAGTACAGGTTTGTGAATCTAGTATAGGGATTCTTTCCTGTACGTCTTGAGTACAGTCCCTGAAAATTTACATTAAATATTATATATTTATCCATCATTGTGTCCAAATTATCTTAAACTTTTGACATTTCTGTCTGCAGCTCGTTCACCTATTGGCAAATCAGCGTTATCTTTAGTGTCGTAACAGTTTTGTATGGCTACAAAGGTACATTTGACGTGTTCTCCCTCTGTGTTTTTAGCTAGTCGAAGGTGATTTTATGAGGGTCCAACAAATAAAGTTTCTGGATCATCCATGTAGTTGAAAAAAATTGGGAACGCTTTCATCTCCTGCGATCTTAGCCTCTGTTGTGCTGCAGTGCGCTTTACTTTGCTAAAAAAGAGTCCGGATACAGCTGTTTGAGGCATTGTGAATGACTCTCGTGCCGCGTAAGAATAAGGCCTGTGTGCGTTACCTTTCCATAGACCACAACTTGTAGAACGTTTTGCGTCTTGTGATAAGTACAAACAAGAATGACGGTTGTTCAAATGCTTCCTCTTCCAGTGTGTGTTGTTTTGTCAATACGTCGTTAACTGGTCTGACTATTCACTATAACTGATTTCAGATTATGCGTTGAAATTTTTGCGATAAATCCTGAAAACGGAGGTCTCATTGGTGCCCTCGAAGTTGCTTTTAATACTCTCCTTTGGATTCCAAGTAAGGCTCGTTGCAATCGGTTTGCAGAGGTATTCACTTTTCAGGTACTCATCTGGTACGCGACATCTACCTAACATTTAAGCAACAGTCCTCACAAAGAAATCTAGGTTTATAAATGTAAAGATTGAACCCAAATTCCGTCGTCTTCTTTGACGTTACAGTCTTCAAGTTTTTATCAAGAATTATTTCGCGTTATTGACGACGTAGCCAGATCCGCCGACAAGATGTTAAGTTTTTCCAGAGTTACTTTGTGTAAGACTACGAAAGAGTCTCTGGGTGTCATGCGAATAATCTTAGTGGAAGGACATCTTTCTCGCTCGCAGTCGTTCATAGAAACTGAACCTACATTTTCCAGTGCTTTTGTTTTTGTTTGTAATTCTTTGGAGATCTTTCATTTTTCTCAGGTTTTTTATGACACACTAATATATACCAGTTTTTTCTTTTGTTACTTTCTACCCTACAATAAGTAGTCGTGTCAAACGATGTCATGTTGAACAGCCAACAACAAAGCTGTTCAGCCTGAAGGAGTTTTTGATCAAAACATTCCAAAGCATCTCATTATTTGAGTGTCGTTTCTTGTTATAAATGATGAAATATCCTTTTGGCTCTGTATTAGTGTTGGAAGCGGACATCATTGGAAAGGATGTTGGAGATTTTGAGTTTATCTAGGTAATTCCTGAAAACAAGGTTGATACGCTCAATTAACCTGATAATTGTGCTCTACTGAACGTTGGACTATAGGGCAGATAGTGAAATTCAAAAACCTACTCAGAGAATTGGTGCATGCATTTGTGCCTGCCAGTCAACACGATCCATGAGTGCAGATATCAGTAGCTTTTGTCTCTAACTCATGTCTCGTGAGGCCTGTGATAGCATACTCAGAAGGTCATCTGCTTTGTACTTTTTGAAATCTGCGGACTGCAGAATGAGTTAAAGAATCCAAATAATTATTTATACCGTTTAATATTTTCTGAGTTGTGAGATAAGCGATGATCTCAAGTAGACAAATGTATTACAAACCTGGTCTGCATATCGGCGATAAAACGATTGTTGAACTAGTTTTCTTCGATGTAACACAAACCAAAGTAACAATATGAGCAAGAAACAAACCAAGATGACTATGAAATTTGTGACCTTTCAATGCTACTTATGCAAACTGTTTAGCCGCATTTTTGGAGAGAAAGACCGCTTTTCTCTTCACAAGTCAGAAGTATCATGGTGCCGATTACCGTTCCAAGTTAAATTGCGTGTTGACCTCACTCGTTGAATAGATACAAGTAAATTGCAAAATTACGGTTAATTTATGGTTTAGGATATGCAGTTCTGGGAGCCAACCACTTTAACTGATTTAAGGTTGAAAAAGCGAATGTAGCAAGCTTCGGCTTCGTGGGTTAGCGAGCACCACAAATGGGTGAGGAGGCAGTGTTGAAAATCATGCAGAAACCCGCGAACAAAAGTTTCCTGCATTGCTTGGCGCTAAACCGGAAAGGGTACTGAGCTTAACTTGCGTGTGCATCACAAGCACCCCATCTGAAACCGGAATCACGCAACGTCAGCAAACCCAATTTGTCGTTTTCCATCATCTGGTAGGCGGAAACGCGAATGGGTGAAATTGATTCTAATTTCCTCTCTGTAATATCTAGTGTTTCCAGTTCACTTTTTGGTTATCCTAAGAAAATACTGGTATACACAGGGAACAATCGAGTGGGTCACCGAAAGGCTTTATGTCTATAAAAATACTTCTGTATACCAAAAACACGTTCAATTTGCTTGTCGATTTGATTTTATACACAAATATCTTACGTATAACTAGAGAATGAAAGCGAAGCGAAAAGTAGGTGACATTTTATCGACTTAACTAGTTCTTGTATACTTATATTCACTATAATACACGGCAAACAGATTACCGCGTGGTTTAATTGTGGACGCATTTGGTGTAGTTTCCAGTGCCTCTAAATTAAGCCCTATATGACGACCTGTTCGCGGATTATGAGAAAATATCCCGATTGGTAGAATGAATAAAAAGGCAAAAGTAACATTTTCCTTCATAAATATCACCACACAGATATTCGGTGAAGCGCTTCTGTTAATTTCAGTTAATTTTTCACCCCTAAAACCTATGACCACGGTTAAAAAGCAATGACCTTTTTGCTTTTTTTCAAACAACAAAGTCAGAAATTTCCACTGAACGTTTGTTCGCATCTGTTTACACTCGTACCGAAGTGACACCAGTGACAAGCAGATTGCTTTATCTCCGGCAAACTAATTTTAAGTGAGTGTGAAAGCTGTGTCCAAAAACAGTTTCCTATGTGACAAACTCGGTGTTTGTGATGAAATACCCTAACCTTTATCAATATAAACTGTTTTAAAAATCTCACGACAAAGTGAATTCTGTGTTTAATACTTTAGAACAAAATGTATCCCTACTGCTGTCACATAACCAAAACTCTCACGGAGTTCCTGTTAAATGAAATATTCAAAATGTGAACAAAATAACCATTTTGGCCGAGTGGACTAAGTGTACACCACGAAGTTCAATAGCTGTTATAGGAATCTAAATTTAAAAATAAACCGGTTAACTGACTAGATTTTTCTGAATTCTTTAGGCAGACCCATATCTAAGTAGTAACTAGTCGGAAAGTATTAAATGTGAATAGATGCAATCACATCAAACGGTGCCATCTCCTTTTTGTACATCGACAATTTTACGTTGTGCATGCAAGTATTTGAGACTCACATTATGCAGCGCCGATGATAATGTACTTAATTACAGATTAAAGAATTCACTTATGTCCTACTCATGATACTCAGGCGATGTAACTATGATTGTGACACTGTGGGTGCCTTTTTTACTGTCATTTTAAGAGAATTAGATGGTCGTTTATTTCTTCCCCGTGCTTTTATGGCTAAATAGCGATCCAAGCTCTCACAGATTATGGATCATTTTAAGAATTGTTGAACATTAGACGGATGAGTGCACCATGTGCAAAAGTTAGCGACCGGCAATCTCAAATTAAAGAAATATTGGCGAAGTGGATGCAGATGGTTAATGTAGAGCCAACACCACCAATGATCTCTGCGACTTTTGTATCCATTTAACCCAGTAAAAATAGTATGATGTGACTGATAAAGAGAGTTCTAGGTGTATTTGTTATTCTGACTGCCTTATTTCCCTGGGAGCCTTAATGTTACGATTGTTCCAGTGTATCTTTAGATTTGCAGTTTATTCATCAGTCTAACTTTACACAACACCACATCATTAGTTCTCCCAATTAAGGATGAAGAAAATCCCAGCGTCATTTGATATTTTATCTCTGAACATATAGTCATTAGATGTCCCCAAAACCTCCAGGTATAGTCATTGATGTCCCCAAAAACCCCAAGCGACTAAAACCAATCAGTCTGCCGTAGTGCGCAATGCATGTAGTTGTAAATGTCTGCACTGTCCACAAAGGTTAAACCTGGGCAAAATATGATTTCATCATTATCTTACATAAGAATAAGAAATGATGTAGAAGTTTTCTTCTATAGCAAGCACTATCATGTCCCCTATTGTGGGCTGATGCCTATCCATTGGCTCGTCTCCGAAATGGCCAGTCATACAATATTTCGAACCTTGGTTCACTCAGCATTAAACTAGTATGAGGGAATTTAGCGACAACGGTTACCTGTAACAACTTCAATAATACATCTTAGTGCTGTTAAACAACAAATGGTGATCGGGTTCCGCCTGTGGTAATGTGTAGTGCAATACAGTCCAGCGTCTCTGATCTAGAATAGGCACTAACGCCCATTGGCTTTGTATTGTTCTGTGTGAAGACTCGCTACGGAAATTCGCCAAACATCGGTACCACCAAGCCTTCCGGATGCATCTGCCTAGTTCACTTTAATATCGAATCTTCTGGTTGATAACTCAAGATGATTATTCACGCCTTAGAAGACCCAATTTTTAATGTCACAGTGACGTTTAAACAGTTGCACTGCTTTCATTATTACATTTTCTCTTCCTAGCATTCCGCATTCAGTCTAATCCGTTGAAACTGTGCTTTCACGCGTAGGAATGGATACCGAAAGGCATCAGGACAATGACTCAGCTGTTAGAATTAAAAAACGTACTGCACATTTTGAGTACACAATGTATCCACTTCATTTGGATAGTTTTTCGGGTAGTTGTGCATCAACTTTTAAATTTATTTCATCAACGACAAAACAAACATATGCCGTGCGATGCTTTCATTCCAATTTCCAAGACATGTTCGACTTGCATTGACATACACAGAACAAGAGTCTTTAGGCTGTCAAGTTGTTTCCGGATACGATCAATGGATAGTTCTTAATGTAAAAATATATTTTCTAGTCGTGTCTTGAATACTAAAAGGCATTTTTGCTGACAATAAAACCATGTGAGTTTTCCAAATGATACATCTAGCCGCAATCTAAAAGCACTTGCCTGATTTTTAATGCACAATGAAGAACCAAATTAGCCTAAGTATCTTGAAGGCCTGGTAATAGCCATCACGCGAAAGTGTTAATCTTAAAATTGATCCACAGTTTACGGAACGAGGTAAAAAGACGTTAATAATGTAGTGAATTTTGCAACTGCTATGGAATTGCGGTATCAGGCAATTTTGACACTTCTCTAGAAGGGTTTCACGTTGCTACACGGGGAATACACAAGGTCCACTGGTTTACTAGTATACATCCGACCATAAGCCGAAAGTATCATGAGAATCAGGAACAGATTAAAGGGGTGGCATATTCGACGCAGGCGATGACAGTTGTCTCCATAGAGTGAACAGAGGTATCATACAGAACAGCAAGTCAAATAAAAGGCTTGATAATATAGCTGGGGCAAATTAGTATCTGAGTCTTTCAGGCGCTTACGTGATAACGGAGTAGATGTTGGCAAACAAGAACTGGCCTATCGACTACAACTTGCTGAAGATTTTGAATCGAATTTCAGTTACACTCTCCGGTTGCTACTTAAATCACATCCTTGCAGAATGGCTTTAATTGACTAAACCTGTGATTGTTTCTCCCCCGAGAAGCTTCTCGGATTATGGGTTGTATGTTGGTGCCTAAATCCCTCCTGCAACCCACATTTACTAGCTCGAAGGCTTCGATTGGGCGTGGAATGTTTGTGCAGTCGAATTCTATCGTCGATCACATTTGACAAATGAGCGGTTTTACACATACCATAAGCCTGAGATCTGCTGGCCTTTGTGCCGATTCGTAAGGCTAATCGCAATTTTTGAAGCTCTCATCCCAATTTCGGTAGCAAAGCTGGGATGAATACAACTGCTTACCGCTACCGATTTATGGGATAATAGACAGACGGTCATGGGAATAAATCCATCAGAGTGATAACACAGATATTTCATCACTGAGTGTTCCCTTACCTCAACCCATACGCTTTCCCAAATCCAACGTCAACCTTGTGAATGTGAATGCTCTTTCCACTGGTTTGAGTGACATATTTTGCGATCAAGCCAAAACATACTAAAAGACTGTAAGTGGTGAATATTGAACCTGGTTGGCTTTAGTGATAATCGTTTAGTTACATACGAGTTACATACATATTACAGGGTGTCTCATAATAAACGCAAAAATTGATCAGTTAAATAAACGTAAACTAAAGGAAGGATAATAAAATTTTTTATTGTTAGTAGCCTCATATAGAAAGCTGTATGTGTGATTGTTGGCACTTTTTGTTTACGATAAATGTCAGTGCACGCATCGAAATTGTGAAACTCTATTAGTCATATGGTGAAGGCGCCTATGCTGAACTTCGTGGTCACAAAACCAAACATGGTCTCATCAAAGATCCATTCACCGTGTCGACCAGTACACGCTTGATTGAGAAATTTGAGTCCACTGGACCTGTACTGGATTTTCCTGGCAAAGAGAGAAAGTCTCTGAGTGACGAATGGGCGCCCACTGTGCAGAATGCCCTCGGGCAATTTCAGTCTCAGAGCACCATCGCATCTTCATCAGTAACCTAGGTGTCTCAGTTGACAGGCATTCTACGCACCAGCGTGCATCGTATTATGAGACGCCACCCCACTACCCAAACCAAGTGAGAACTTACCTCCGACAGCAATTTTCTGGTGAAAGAGCCATTGCTCGTGGATTTTACGAACTTTTGACCCGCAAGATCACGCGATCTCACACCTCTGGATTATTAGTTTTGGGGAATGATCAAGGTTCGTGTATATCACGAAAATAAACCGAAGAATTTGGTGGAGTTAAGAGCCAGAGTTGAAGAGGAGTGTGCACGAGTGACGCTTGAAGCAGTTAACCATGCTGTGTCTCACATCTCATTGCGCCTCCAACTTGTAATAGAAGGAAGGATCGTTTTTTTTTTCAAAATTTTTGTAACATCACTTTGTTTACAGTAAACCCCCATCATGTACATATATTCAAACAAAAAAATAAATGTTTGAATTGGTGTTGAAGTTTGAACATGTGTATTATTTTTGGTGTCTATTGAGATACCCCGTAATGGTAATCGAATCAACAAAATGTGAAAGCAGGCAGGGCTCCAGAAATCTTACGAAAGAACAAATGACCAATCTCAGTGATTTTCAATAATGAACCTAAAAGACGGATGCCTGATCGCTTACGTACTCCTATTAGAAAATTCTCTTCATCAAGTGAGTACTCCCCGTTCAAAAAGTTTGATTTTTGTAGTACGTCGTAGCAAAAGCCCGCCATTTGAACAAATGTGCGCTGCATGTACAAGGTATGTTCCATATCCGGCTGTTTACACATCACCAGGTTTCACGAGTGCAAAATATTCCCTAATCACCTGCTTTCTGCCTAGGTTTAATTGATGAATTGGTGGCCTTGGCGCAGATTCCGGATAAAATTTTCTGTGCGTATTTTTAGTTCCAACAGGTTGTTATTCTAGCTTGGACAAAGGGTTTCGGTTTCGGTCATTCATTGCATTCCTTTGCTGTAACGCATTCTTCAGTAGACGCGGGCAAGCAGGATTTTGTCCCTTATTCCTAATCCGAGAAACTGAATTCGCCTTGTTTCCTGGGCGACTGCTCTCTGCTGACATGCTTGGCCTTCATTCAGACCTGGTCACCTTGAAGTTGTCGGCGAAGAATTCATTTTGATATTTCATTCGGCCAATGTCTGAGTTTTGTATGATATGGAACGGCTTTACAAATGTTGTTTCGATGACTGTTCTCCTTAAATGTCACCATAAACACTTTGAAATAACATTTGGAAATAAAATTTGATCCTTATCACTAATTCCTGGACAACCCTCAGATATATAAGCCATACACTGAACTATGTTTAGTTCTGCGACACGCATTATTCCAAAGAACGATGTATAATGCTTGCCGTATTGCTCGATTTTTCATTCGTTTGTCCAGCAAATCTGGAATAAAAAGTTTCACCATTATTTGGAAAATTCTGTAACTAAACCAGGGACCACACCAAAACCTACAACAGGCTACTGCTCCGCTAGTGAGTGAAACGGCATAGTTACATGAATACCAGACTATGGCTTCAGCTTAACGCTAGTGTAACGCTAGGTCTACGTTGTCCCGACTGTTACACACATGTACAGCACAACTTTTACGTAAATCCAGTGTGAGTGGAATTTTAATATTCATATTTCCGATAAACCATTTATTTCAACACACATCTCATTTTTATCATCAGAGTTTTGTTGGTGTTGAATTCAACGTGTTAGTTTCCTAAAACATTTTCCTAAAATATGTAGGATTAGTCCATTTATGTCACCTAAATTTCAGTGGTTGTGTTGTTTGCTAGGAAAAGATTGACAAAGACCTTGAAAATGACAGGGTGATCCCGGGGAAAAATTAATCTACTTGGCCAGACAGGCAGTCTTCCAAATCCAAGTAAAAATCCAAATCACACTTTGCAAATGACGGCAGCTAAAGACAGTTTTCTATCTGGCAAGTGTATTTGTATAAACTGGAAAGTCTGAAAATCTGAACTTTCGTCAATGTTCAGTTCTCACAAAGCTTTCGTCACTTGTAGAATATTTAGTTGTCTGAAGTAACATGTCTTCTGGACTGAAATGTAATCTCATTGTCGAACTGTGCGTGTTGCACCGAGTGTGCCTACGTTTGGTTCGAAGAGAACTACTCCTTCGATCGAGAAATTTTTGGCGGGGAAAAGGACATGATAGAACCACAAATATGATTCAGGACCGTCTGCTATTGCATGCAGGAGAACGGCCGATACAACCGACTTGCAGCAATGACGTTGAGGACCCTAATCTAAATCGAACATGTCACATTTACCCCTGTACCCCGCTGCGATGATTTGTCCAATCTCACAGCAAGTATACAGATGACAGTCTAGTTTGCCATCGCAGTTCTGCCCGCCAACTGTCCCGGTAAAGCGCTGATATCGAAAACGTTGCAGAACCAGTATTTTCCTAATTCATTCAATAAGAAAACCAATCAGTTGTTGGGCCATGGAAAACAACGGATTTTACGGATTGGTGGCTGCCGTATAACCGAATTTAGCATATCATCAAAACACACTCCATCTCACAATGAGTTGTTAGGTGGAATGATTCACGTATCGGTTTGTTCGGTTTAGGACTCTGTTGAGGAATTGCTTGATATCCACAATAAAAGGGAATTTATACAAACAGACAATCAATAACACTACTATTTACAACATATACGTTCGGTGGTATGTTTGGTTGCCCACGGCCTCGTTTTGTCCGCTAGATTGGAAAATTAACTGCCTGTTATAAAAAAATGGATCATTATGGCGCGACACCTCAGACAACTTCCTCTTCAAAATTCAGATGTGTACAAGCCTATGTTAACGTATCAACTATGCTGTCGCCCTCCACATTGTGTATGTTGTCCAGTATCACGATACATCTAATTTGGTCTGATCAAATGTGGACGCCCAAATATCGATTCCCTGATCGCATGCTACCGGAGCATGATACAATCTTTTGTGCTGGCTGTCACAAGATAAAACATTTATTTTTCAAATTTCAGCCAACAATAATTGCTTTCGGTCTTCGAACTCGTTGGTTAGAGGAAATAAATGCGACAAAAGCACGTAAATCCATAGATACACCTTAAAGACTGGATAACTTTCAACGGTCTAAAACCCAAGGTGTTTACACGTATAGAAAGCATGCACGGTTTCCTATTATTAGACCGAATAAGTCCTTTATGAGAAGTGCTACCCAAAAAGGGCACTCGTTTGAGAGTCGACAGCAGAAGGGTTGAAGCGGCTGATCAAAAGTGTGATTAACTCACACCTAGACAGGAAATGATGCTCAATCTGCACTCACGTTGTAACGTACAGACTGAATTTTTAGGTGACGATTTGTCAGACGAGGGTTCCACCCTTAGAATGAATTTCATTCATCCTCCGAGCTACTTAAAGATTGATGGTAGTGTGGAGAGTTTTGGGGTCATTTAACAAGGATTTAGTTTTGTAAGACGTATTCTATATTCTGTTTGTTGTCATTCCCTGTTCCCAGTTGGGTGAGTCACCCGACCCTTATTTTAACGTGGCTGCACGCGCATCGCTACCGAAACGTTACTTTCCTATGTTGAAGAAAAAAATTCGGGATTAAGACTCATTTGTCTACAATTCATTGTCTATCAAACATTCTGTAATAAACGCCAGATAGCCAGCGGTTTCAATCATCTAGCTACGAGCTTGATTATTGAGGGACCAGCAAATTTGCTCGCCGGACGTAAAATGGACCCACATGAGTTCGTACGATTAGAGTTGGTTTGCACCTAGAACCGAATAAGAGTTTGTATTTTACCACTGCTCTGCAGTGTCTATGAGCACTATTTTTTGCTTAACCTGCTTCGTTAAATAAAAGTCAAAATTGACTGCCTTTCATTAGCTTACCCTCCAGCGGCTTTCCAATGTCATGGTTTTGGTTGCTTAGACTGTATAACCTGGGAAATGTCGAATTTCACTGTCATATTTTGCATTTTCTTCCCTGCTTTATTCGGAAATAAGTATTTATACTGTGCAAACTGATTCCGCTATCTCCGGAACTAGTTTAAATTTTCCAAGAGGGTGAATTTTGTCGTCCCTTCAAGTCACTGTTGCAACCAAAACTTGTAGATATGTGAAGGAGACCAGTGACTTTATTGCTCATGAATCACAATTGATTATCAAATGAAAGGCACTTTGACCAATGAGTAGATGTCGTTCACACAAAATTCGAATTCAGACACCGAAATAGTGGACTTCTTGATTATTAGATATAAATACTAATTCGGTTGAAAAGCACGGGGCCGTATATTTGATTGGGTTGAAATGAAAGATAGAGCTATGAAAGGCATTTTCCCAAGGAAGAAATAGAGATGAACGCTGATTCAGTCTAGCCTTGCGACTCAAGAAACAAGTCATAAAGCAGGGTCCGATCCGGCCAACAGTACGCGTATGGATATATACCAGCAATGTAGCGTGTTCCCATTGACTTACCGCACTTGGTCATATAACAATGCATAGACGAACTACTTTGAATAGCAATGGAACACTGGTAGCGAAACCCCACGGTTCATCTACGGGAACGTTCACGTTAACACTTAACTGCTGACCGGACAGGCATGAGCATCCTTGGGGACAATTTTAGCCAGAAGCAAACACAGAAAAGAAGAACATTCCTGTTTACACTTGTATCGGTTCGGACCATACCAATATAAATGACCACTCATTTTCACACATGATTAGTCTATGCCGAACATTACTTCCCGTCCTAAGAAAAAAAACCCAACTAAAATCAAAACAACCTACGGATCAACATATAAAAAGATGTCTCCTAGCTCAGCCCGGTTAGTTGACGGTCTGGTTCCCAGCTTCATCGTCTCATCACTGAGTTGCTTCGGGTGTGCGTAGATGACTGCTCATCACAGACTCAGGCACAGCTCCGCCTCACCTCAGGAAGCATCCCAGTTAGAAGACTGGTAACAAAACTGTCCAGAACCACAACCATATTTATCACCTGCTTGTCACACCAAAAATCTCAAGGCTTCAAACTTACTGGGGAACCCTAGCCACCAAAAAACCGCGCTAAGCAAGGATTTAAAACTGAGTACTTATCCATCTCAAATAGCATAATACCAAATGGTGGCACTTTTACGTTTTTTGCTCGCCAACCGAAAAACGGTGCATACGGCTGTCGTAATTGTCCCAGTTTGCGCTAATCCATCAGCTTAGCTTGCTGAAAAATTTAATTTAATTCAAGCAGGCCACCTAACTAGAGCTTCACTAGCACGGTGTCAAACGATTTCCTCTGATGAGTTCACAACTTTACACTTAGTTACTTACTTGAGGGTTTCCATTCGACCAGAAAATGTGACAAGCCCCAGTGTTTTTGGGACCTCGTTATCAACTCCCCACTTACCGTATAACTAAAATAGGTCCAACTAATGAAACAAACAGTGGGATTGGTCCAGAAAATGAAAAGTGCGAAAACACAAAAAATAGGTTTCCGCGAAACCTAGGTCACACTTAATTGGGTACTGCGGGTTGTTCTTTGGGTCTGCTGAGCGATGGAGTCGATCAATTCATTTTACATTACCAACACAGGCTCTAAACTTGTGTCTGAGAGCGCAATACCGGATTTCACAATCGTATTGCGACTGCTTAATGTATACTCGTGGCCATCCTAGTCAACTTGATTGCTATAGATGCAACAAGGATCTTCGATGATATGCATCTGTGAAGAGCAACCGGTGAACGGATTAGCCTGTTTATTTTTCACAGTGCGTCTGACATGCTTACTAGCCAAACAAACGGAACTTGCTTCACAATTACCGATCGCGGGTGAAGGTTTCGTACGTATTTGGCCTTCTGTGCTCCACAACCTCACCGTATTGCAGACGCCAAAAGTAACTTCAGCGCTATTTTAAAGAACCTGAAAGCGGAGTTGAGAGACTAAGCGGTCAGAATAATTACTCCACACTGAAGTGAATGGAAAATCCTTGAGCTAATAAATTTGGGGAATGCATAGCGGTTCACTTCGATTTACTGCAAAATGGATACCTGATCGAGTCTATTACACTAAAGCGTTAAAGCTCAAGCAACACCAGTAATGAAACCAAGTTCTGGTGCATATTGAATCTATCAAACCTGATCTAGTTTTCAATAACGCTCATTACTCCAAGGGATGCCGGCCGTCCTAGAATTCGGTGACAGACAAATGAGTATGTTGTCAGACGGGTGTACATGTACCAACTCTAAATCTTTCGGACCGGTGCGCAAATGACAATTTTTGGGACGGTGGCGACGAGTATTCTGGGTAGGTCAAAATTGTTTAGATATACAGCAGTGTTCACGATGGGCGAATAATGTTTTCTGGAAACGTTCCGGCGAACGTGTGACGACGCATCATCGACTTTTAGACAATCGATAGTTTCGTCGGTTAGTGGGTTTTAGGTTGAAAACTGGAAAACAGACTACCAGTCAATTAATACGCACGCACCTGTATGCAAGCGGGCTACCAACCCGCGAAGACCTCCAAAAGTAGAGGCTTGTGAAAGAAACTTACTCCGAATATCTGAGTGTACCAGTTTTCGGGCCGTACAATGCCGGTGACGACTAGTCATGTCCCAAGAAATGCTCCTTCCCACCGACGAATTAGTGACGTTGAGGAAATTGCGATCAATAAATGGCGAATGTTCTACACTGATACTGCTACTGTTTTAAACTGAAGTAAACCAAACCAGCGATCATCTTTCCCACAGACATTTTCACTACTGGAAGGCGATGTGTTCTTTCTTCCATGCTTTGGACGTAAGCACAAACCGGATCGGCAGATTAGAAAACGTTTGCTGTGAGAAAAACGGAGTGGCAGCAGTTCAGGAACGTACCAGCAAATTCGAAACACACACTTGTCAGAATGTAAAATGCTATGACTTTTTCAAATGATTATAACATATGTTTCACCAACCTTATGTGTAGTGCATTACAATATATATATATATATCGCGATATCTTGAATATCGTAGCGACTGAAACTTGAGGCGTTCTGGTGCAGCATATTCAGTTGCCTGGAAACATCAGAACCGAGAGATTCAGCTGGGTTCTCTGTGAGTCTCCCGAAAAACCAAATTAGTTTGTAGGTGAACGTATATTCGCTGACATGTTTCTTACGTTTTAAGTGCTCTCTCAAATAAGCCGAATTGCTTCTCGTTTGGTACAATCTTATCAGCGCCTTGAGATAGTAAATTTTGATCTGCCAAACTTCTTTGTCACGGTTATCAACTACATTTGATTGGCTAGTGTATGTGATGTGTAAATATGTCGATACAACTTACCACGCGTATATTATTTCGTGGCTGTATTACGTATTCCTGGTTATTCCATACAGCATTTCCCTGTCCACAGCGGTAGATTTTATTTGCAATATGCCAATTTTGGCTTGCTGCATCAAGCAGATGCTAAACCCATTGATGTTGGTATAAAATTCCGAGGTATGGTCAGCGACAGTGTGGTAATATCATTTGACAGATGGGACATTCAGCTATTACATAGTGCCCGATTGTGCGTATCCACTTATGTCATTTCCATAATCAAGTAGTGTGGCAGATCAACAGTCGTAAGAAAATTCGGATGTGGCGATGCACATCCATTTTTACGCAAAAGGTTGTTGGTGATCTATGGATGCCCTTACTTTCCCGAAAACGTTTGTCTCACGGAGCTCTAGAAACCTACTTCTGCTGCTAAACTTCATGAATGAACCATCATTTTGAAAGCAACTTGTCACAATTTTTTTCCGACATGTCGTGTAACTTTGCTAACGTCTACCGAGTTTTCAAAACCATTATGTTTTTTTGCAAAACCACGGAAACCTAGCATAATTCAAAAAAATGTCATACAGAGGATGGTGACAGCCATTATGAGACTCACTGTCCCTCTCGAAAGCTGTTGTGTATGTAAAGGAAGGTAGCGAGATTATTACGTGAATGAAACGTCTGCTTGTTCATCAGGGAATATCTCTAAATTTCGTTGGGTTGCTCTGTCACAGTAAATGCGTTCAGCTTGTTTGTTGATACTAGTCACATGTTTGAACTAATAGATTGAAAAGAACGACTTAGAAATACAAGTTGCACACACTTTCTGACGAATACATTAAATAGGTCATTCATCTACGGCAGACACACATTTGCCTAGCAATTCGGAGCTTCATAGAACGGATCTGCAGGCTATCTCAACTGCGAGTGAGCTGAATGCAGGTGTAGTGAGCCTGAAGGAAAGTCGATGGTCTCAGCCATTTTGATGGGTGTGTTTTCTGTGAGACAAAAAAAGCGCAACCGTCTTTCCTTTAGAACCAATTGTACAAACATTTGTTGAGGCCCCAAGTAATTACACGATATGGGTGCTGAGACAGACCAAATCCTACCGACAGCCACAAACTTGTGTTCCACCAGGCTGCGCAAGAACCGCACACACAGCTGGGAACAAAATCCGGAAATCGATCAAACAGCTGAGGAGAGCAGTGTGGTTGAAAATTCAGACCAGCAAAAATAATACCAATGTAAGGGCGCACTCTACTGATGAGGCGCGCAAATATTCTATCATCAGGTGTCCAGGTTCTGCCTCCGTGTCTCAAGGTAGGTAAACGCTACTATGAAAATCCCGGAATTACTCTGCACCATTCATTTATATTCGAGGAAATTCCAGGCTAGTTCGAGAGGAGGCCAAGTACTATTCATCTTCCAAGAAGCTGCATTTACACATCGATTCTACACTACTGCAAAAGTACCGCAAACACTTGTCTCAGATCCACTCCTGACTTCTCGACCACTATTGTCCAAATTTCGACAAAAGCATGGCATTTAGCTTCTTCGGTTTCTTTGGTATTTGAGGCATTCATTTTCATGTAAAGATATGACTGCAGTGAAGACTAGAAAATGCGATATACAATTCTTTTGATTATAACGTTATTTTGACGGTGTATAAAACTAATTAAGCGTGCAAGTAATCTACGGTCTGATGCCCGAGCTCCGTCCGCCAACAAAAGTGAAGCTGAAGGGTACGGAAACACCATTGTTCGCTTACTATTGTTCTGAAGGATAATTAACGTCCAGGATTTTATTCAGGATTCGTTGGAATGTTCAAAGTCTGCGCAAATGTCGCAATGGCTTATAACTGCTAAGTTTCTGTTTGATGGTAAATAACCTTGCAGCAAAGGCCCTTTCTAGTTTCTCATCGTGCTGTGTCCAAGATAGAATTAAGGTCTTGTGACCATAACCTTTTGTGAATGGGAATGTGTGCACTTACCAGGGGGATTGCGAAGACGCTGTGAAAGTGACTTGATTTAAAATCAATCAAGGCAAGATGGCGGCACTGAAGACCCTTCTCAGGTTGTCTGGTAAAGGGGTCATAGAAGCGGCCAGAAAGGACCTTCTAAGGATGGAAATGGCCATCACAGGGGAAGTTTCTGCAGCGGATTTCGACAAATCAGCCGATTGCCAGGATGCCGTGAGGCTGTTCAGGTCAGCCAGAATGGGACCGGGTTGCGACTCAACAATGTTCCTCGCTGGGAATTCGCCCAAGCATCATTGGCTACGTTGCAGTCGCAGGAGAAACAGGATGGTCCACTAGTAAAGAGCCTGCAAACCCAAGTAGACCCACTATACGAAAAGCTTTAGGCCATGAAGACAGAATCGTCGAGGAACGTTCAAACGAGCCGATGCTAAATGCGTGGTACACCTGGCCACTGGGAGAGTCATTGTCTTCATGCACAGCCACCGGTCAATAACCACGCTTTCGCCCAACCTGTTGTTGGTTTGCGATCAGTGCTGCGGCAGGGGCCACGACACAGACAGTTATTAGTATAGACGGTGCTTAACTGATGTGTGGTAAACGGTGTCACTAAGTAGACAGTGAACAAAGTCGAATAAAATCCAAGAAGGCAGTGAATGGATATACAACGAAAACTGATGGAATGTCGATGAACCTAATGCACCTAAAGGACAGGTCGGTGCACCAGCCCGGACATGAAGCAGACAATTTAAAAAGCAGAGTAACTTCAGAGCGTAGAATCTGTGGTAGACATAAGGCGGGCCAGCCATGACGAAAAATTCCTGCTCGTTGAAGCTTGGAGATTATCTAAGCGCTGCTGTGATACATGTCCAGAAATCCTCGTCTTAAAATATTCCGTCAGTACGGTGTGTGTTTGACGAGCACCCAGTAATGTTCTCAAGCAATAAAGATCCGTCTGACTTTTGCTCGTGAATGAGAAACGGAATGAATATTTCTTCCGGTGATTTTGAACTTACCGCTCCCATCAGCAGCTGCCTTTTTACGGATGAGGCCGGGAAACAGGTTCAAGGGATGCATGAAACGGCGTAATCGCAGAAGCTAACGTTTGCACATATTCATGCGTGTAATTGTGAAGAAATCGAAGGAGTCATGCCGCCTTCACGTGCATATCCGGTGTTTGAATGAACTGACCGTATATCGGGTTGTGGCTGTCCTTTTTTGGAGATTTTTTTATTATCCCCAGCATTCTAGATATTGCGCGATTTTGACTTAAGAACCAGCTATCAAATCGGATGACCGGGAGACGGCGGTGTTCAAGCAATAACAACTTATGCGGATGCTATTTTGTCTACAGTGCTTTCGTTCAGTTTCCGGCACTTGGTTCTTTGTTTACTGAGAGTGCCACAGATTATAGAGCTGTACACAGACAAATTTGTCGCGTAAAGCGATTCGGAATCAGAATGCGCCGTTTTCCTGAACGCCGCATTATAGCGAATTCGAGAAGCTCGCCTTTTGATAAATCAGGCCAAGTTTGACGTCTGGTGACCCAGCTTGATCAAAAAGGTTTTTTAGGCAAAGATTAGTCCACTGTCGAAAAAAATTGGAAAAGTTCCTGGATTATGTAGTCCCCAATTCAAAGCGGCCTTACAGCAGCTTCTCAGACAAGAAGCATACTACAGTCGGTATTTCACGGATATCGAGGCGATTTCTGCTCCATTGTACGACTCGTTGTGCCAAGATCAGATGCTCAAGTGAATGAGGGAAACGCTTGATGCATTCAAGCATGTCAAGGCACGGCCACTGGATCAGCACTGACCCTTAGACTGACTGCCCAGGATGGATAGTTTTGCTAGGGCCGGGCATCGGTGCACTCCTAAAGTAGAGGAATGGGGTCATCAAATATGCCAGCCGTCTTCTGACGAACGCTGAGCAGAAGTACCCAACTAACCAGTGAAAACCAATGTTTGACGATTGTCTGGACCCTATACGGGTTGAGTCCACTCTTGGTGACAAAGGTTTAACGTTGAGGCCAATCACAGTCCATTTGAAGTCTTTTAGGACAACTCGCGCCCTGGACACTCCTACAACAGACACTCTACAATAGAACAACCTGTCCAATCGACTGTCAAGACCAGAGACTGGAAATGACGCCTCAAAAACTGTGATCAGAATAGCTTTGTCGTCAAAGTGGATCCCTTAACGTTGGTGCTGCTGTGGCGATAGGCTTAAGTGTCCTAAAAGATGGAATCCGCGTTGATGGACATAAGCGGTATTGAAAACGCGAAGGGAGACAGGTAACTAGAGACGTTCCAGGAGCACTTAACTAGGCTGAGCCTGAGAAAAGCTGGAGTGATGACCTGATATACCAGTAGGGTGAATGCCCCACTGTGTTTGAGACGAAATTAGGGCGTCGAATGCCGCTAGATGACACACATAGGGTGCACTAGGATATGCGACTTACTTCTGCAGAGGGCCAGATAGCCAGCTGGTCTAATAATTGAGACAATGGATTATGTGATGGATTGTAAGCGGTGCTAAATGAAGAAACAGGAAACTGAAGGGCCACACTCTGGAACATATCTCCGCATCAGAGATTGTAAAGTTATGATTCTTTGCTGTCATTGGCTTGGTTCCGGTGACAACCAACTGAAATCAGTATGCCGTAATAGTGAAAGAACATCGGCTGCGTTGGGTCGGGGCGGAAATCGTACCAAAGCAGCAGGCGAAGCCGATCAGTGGAATGGTCACGCACCATATCGTGACCAACTACTGGCTAACAGATACGTTCCTAACACATCAGAGCCTCACTTTGGGAGTCTGGTAGGTGCTTGCGGCAGCTGAGTATCAGGCGGCTTGAGGCGGCACCTTAACATGCACTAACAAGCGTCTTGGTTAAACCCCATAACCGAAGGATCAAGTAGTTGCTGGCGGCCAAAAGAGTTTACTGGAAAGTAAATGGCCGACGGTGTTGTTACGACATCGTGTGTCGATCTAGTTAACCGAAGGAAAGTTCCAGTTTGTGTTAACCTACGGCCGCCAACATCACCCCTTAAAACAATCTGTTTTACAATATGCCTCTCATCTGGAGAACTAGTGGGGAAAGGGAGAGCTCGAGAAAATTTGATTGCCATTCGAAAAAGAACTAGACAGAAAACCTCAGGTTGAAAGGCATGCCCATTCGCCATAAGTGCGAATGTCAAATAAAAGACCTTCAGGATCCTCTAGGTACTGGGTTACAGACGTTAGACCGTCGGTATCAAGGCACGTTTGTCGTTACCGACCACCGCAGAAATGTTTGCACAATAGGGAAAGGTTGAGGATCGGGAATAGTAGACGATGCACAACTTCTGGAGTGACATGATACACCCGAAAAAGGATCGGTTAGACCAGCTGATTAGGCCAACATAACCGAGGCAAATGAACCATCGGTAGCGTGTCAGAGACTTTTGACTAAAGAATGTGTTTAACGGTGTATGCTTTGATGAAGCATGTCAGTAATCTATCATGCGGTGTCCAGGCTCGGACCCCGTATCTGAGGATACGTAATAGCTACCATGGAAATTATGAAACTGCTTTGCAGCTTTCGTTTATTACTGTTTACTCTCTTATGCACATCGACGAAATTTCAAGAGGACACTTGGAAATGTTCACCTTGCAAAACTTTGTGAAGATGAGGTGTTTAACTCATTGTCCAAAAGCTTGAAATAGCTTAAGAACGCTAACGATCAAGAACTTCATGCACGTTTTAGCGCGGGTGAAGAAAAGATTTTCATTTGGCTAGTCGTTATGTTTTAATCAAGATAGAATCAATCAAGGTAGAATCAAGTGACGAATCTGACAACACAAAATTTTTTTTATTTTCACCAATTCCTTTGAGCTTTTCAAGTCCTGCCGCCGAAAGGTAAAGAATAAAATACTAATGCTCAATAATAAGAATAGCAATACAAGTTAATGTAATGGGATTATCAACAGAAATTTAGGGAATTCAAAGACTCAATAAAACGTTCTACTTTTCGATTTTCATGTTAATTAGTCGCAGTGTGAAGTTGCAGAAATATCTTGTATGTTACTCTGAACGTAGCCACAGTCGGAAGTGGTAATGAGGTTAGAAAATTAATTCCACAGTTTGACACAATTTTATTTAAACATAACAGACCAAATGGATCTTTGTAGTGTAATGCTCACATGTTTGCAACTTTTGGGCTTGTAAAACAAATGTTCCACTTTAATCCTCAAAATCGTGGCTGCTTTGCTAATGAATTAAGTCAAAGCATAAAACAATGTGTTTAAAGGAAACTTCAATCATCAACAAACGTCATGCATGAATCCTTAAGCTAGTGACCAGTGGTAAACGACGTATGCATTGGCTCAAACATAGTGCTAGTGAAATCATACGTATGCTGTGCGACTTAGGTTACGTTTTCTGTGTGCCCGCAGACCCTCGGTCATTTGATTAAAAGAGTATACCTTAATATTCGAAACAATCGCACATCAGCATGGTGGGTACCCAGCGGCGCAGACTAGCCGAATCTTCCTTTGAGCGGTCTAATCACAAGAATGTTTCATTGTCCAGCAGCACATCAGTTTTAGTGACGACTATGACCGCATAACACTTCTTCTTGAGCAACCGAATACACCTAGATTTTTCCTGCTTACATATATATTCTACTATACACTTTGCCCGTTCACTCAAAGAGATCAGCTGTTACTTATGGGTGGATTTCGAAGGCCCAATAAACATAGAGAAATAACTATTGGGCCTGCTGCACTTGTTTTGTGCTACTGCGAAAAAAGCGAAATTAAACAGAGTATTTACTAGTGCGAATTGAAATGAGTGAAATTTGGGAATACGGGCAAATTAGCTGCCTCTTTTAGTGACAACCTTATATGAATTCAACAGAAAATATTTTTTTCTTTCCGTCAGTTTTAGTACAAAAATCAGGAGCTGTCTGTAAACAGTCTTCCTGGCATCGCTCAATACTACATTTTTCCCATTGCACGACGAAAGCGTTTCTATTGATTGTTCGGTGGTATTTTATCTATTCAACGGAAACACGCTAACCTTCATCCTCTCTTATGATTATAGTGAGATACACCCTTAAAGTATCCGCTTTCCTTGATTAAAATGCTTCGAAAAAACAGTTTCGGTTAACTTTTACCAAGTGTTCCGCTAACCAGCAGCTGATGTTGAGTGCGTCATCGACATGGTGTCTTATCTGCTAAAAAGCAGACTGAACTGGCATGCTAGGAGGAATTTCGCCAACCAGCTTTGTTTCACTCTCATCCGGGAAAACGTTACATTTTTCGAAACAAATTTGTGACAAGACTACCGATGCGGTATTTTTAGGCACGAGGACAGACTATGAATGTGCATTCTACTACTGTTCAGCTTTAAATTCCACAACGAAGCTAACTCATTTGGGCCTAAAGAACTAATTCCTAGAATAATAACCATTTGTGGAACAAATGCATGACGGGTGAAATCGTCTCTTGGGAAAAGTGATTTTGAATCTTTTTCAACCGAAATCGATAGAGGAACAACACAGACAATCATTAAACGGATAAGAGGTTAAAATCAGTTCCCTTTAGTTGCAGTAAGAGCAAATGTATTGGGCTTATGACTTATTACCACGACCCGTTTTTGAGATATAAAACTCTACATGAGGATTTCCAAATGTCTATGTGGTCTTTTATAAAACTCTGAAGTTACGGTACGATACTAATGTGCTCAGCTGTGCTTTGAAGCAATTACTGTTATTGGATATTGAGTTATTTATCTGACCCCAAAACCGCTTGTACGGGTTTCTGAATGCTGTAGTCGTTGCGGATAAGCTTATGATCGTCCCCTATTTATCTATTGCCAGAACTAAGGCCATATGGACAAACCTTACGTAGCCTTCACATCTAAGCAGCTCCTTTTTGAAAGGTGAATAAACGAATTACCAAAATGTTACTTTCACCAGCCATGACACAACCAGCTGATAAATAGGTGAGGAAAATAAGACGATCAAAGCTCGGATTTGGGAATTTTAGGTTCAAGGCAGTGTAAAGTTTCTGAATAGGTGCCTTAGGAATTTGTGTAACTGGACGACTGAACGATCAGACTTGGCTGTAAATTGACTATTCTATGCATTAAGTCCTTGCAAACAGTAAAGTTGTTTGACGCCCTGCCGGCAAATCTAACTGAAATGAAAGGGTTTACACTAGTACAAAAACTGATTCACCTTGCCTCTCGCCTGCAACGAAGGAGAGCAAGTAACTCAACTTTGTATTTTGGCGAAATCACCGTAAATTGCCCAAGTAATTCATCGGAATTCACTTGGAAATATTACCTTAATTGCCAAAAAGATGAGATTTACTGGTAAACTCATTATAATACGGGAATATCCGAACAAAATGCAGTTAAAATAAATAGAAAGAGTTCCAATCTGTGTGACAATCAAGGCGTCTGTTATGAAACAGGTTTTTGGACCGTCATATCTGTCACCCGGTACGACATCAAATGATGTTCACGGGTTAGGAAGGAACTAGAAGTAGTCCTAATTCTGAGCGCAGCTGAACCAGTCAAAACTTATAAGCATGCATTATAATACGCATCAAAATACCAAATGAGTCACAATGAGACACGGCCACTTATCACAAAGTTCCCGGCAAGAGTGGACTCTAATTAATTGCTCGTACTACAAGTGTGTTTCCACGGCGGGAAGTTTGGAGATAAAATTTAGCGGCTTACGTTCCCCAGTGATAACGTTTATATTAGGTCTGGGCTTTTCTGAAGTTATTCTTAGAAGCTATGCAAACGTATTGATCTAGAAGCGAACACCTACAATCACTGTAATCCTGGTTTGTTCAACTATGGTATGCGAAAACGTTTTCACTGGCGATACCATCAGGCGTACATTGCATGCATTTTCATAATCGTACATTTTAATTCCGAAACATTGTGTGGACCCATCCCATTGCTTGATGTTGCGTATGGGTTATGCTGATTGGTAGGACAATAAATTTTCATTGGTTTTCGAAACGGAAGCATGCACAGAGTGACCACGTCACGTGCATCGCCCACTGGTTCGCGTAAGGCTTGTTAAAAAAATAACTGCAGCAGAATCCTGACATTTACTGTTACCTTAACTGCGAAATAACCGTCGAGATGCTACAACACCCAGGTAAATGATCATTATATCAGTATGAAAATCGATAAGTAATGAGGTTGGCGAACAATAGCACGAAAGTGGGCAAAGCATACGAGCAAGGCCACATTAACTTTTGCGTCTGGTTATAATGCTAGAGACTGTAGCTTAGCGTTCATCTCATACGAACATAGAGGTCGACACTTTTGAAAGGTATATCTTTTTAGGCAGGTCGTTAGTAATCCATTCACTATGTGTGGTGATCTGAATCAGAAAGTAAAACTTTGAGACTTTCATGCTGAGGTGGTACGGCGCAGTGTCTACGACTTTATTCGTGTAGATAAGAAAGTTAGAAGAGTTTGCCAGGGAAGAAATCAGTGAATATTTTTGTGAATATCTTATGCAGTGAGGGTTTTGGCTCTTGCACTCGAAGGAGACTGATGCTCAGTTCGTGTGGTTGGGTTAAACAAGCGAGAATGTCGACTAATTTCATCAGGGTTCCAGGCAACGCCAGATTCTGCATTATCTGAGTAACTGCATTGAACGGCCTTTTTGCTATCCCAGGACTTCAAGCAAGAGGTACAAGCACTTGGAGACAAATCGCATAGCAACTAAATTTTCTTTATCCCGAAGACCCCTGGATAATTTGTGGATGACTGGTATTTTTACCAGAGTAATTTTGGAGTTTAGTTAAGCAAAAAAATGTGCGGAACAGCTTCTTGGGGTCTTGGCTGTAAAAATTCTGTTAGATTAAAAACCCAAGTCTTGGTGCACTACACCTTTTTTCACAGCTACCGAGTCCCGTATCGACCGATTCTGAAAGAATGCGCTTATTTATGTTGCATTAAAGAGCAGTTGCCCCAGCTCCAGTTCAGATAATTTTACAACCTGTACACATCTTGGAGTGGATACAAGCTTTGGGCTCTTTATCAATTACAAAGCATATATTTCATTCCAAATTAAAAAACAGCGTTTTTTATTTGCAACTTAGCGTTATGAGCAAACAACAGAATGTTGTCTACATTGCAAACTTGTGCTTTCATTTGTCCAAGCCCCACGTATATATGCTTATTCGCCGTAACGTCAGGCCTAGCATAGTTTTGAACATTCAATCAACATTCAGTTCAACGAAGATGATAAATTCAAGGCCACGCGTGTCAAAAACCTACCGTTTTTTATTTGTCTACCTAATACTTTGGCAGAAATCTGGCTTTGTGCGTGAACAGACGGAAACGATGTCCATGCGGATGGGCCCCATTTAGACCACGGAAGAAACTAAACAGCATTACGCAAACTTCTTTGAAAACTCGTTTGAGGAACATACGGCCGATTTGTTGCTGACACTTATCAGTCTCGACTAATCCCGCACTTTACATGCAGCTCATTGCTTCTACACTGGCTGGGTTGATCGGATGTTCTGGTGGTCTCACGATATGCGCTCTGTTCCAAAGCGTTAACGATACCGTTACATAGTAGTGAAAAGCTGCCGATCTTTTTGGATTATAGTGAACACATGCACGTTCTCCATTATCGTGGAAAAGACTGCTCACATGGTTGTGGAAGACTCTGTAAAAGGCCGACGACAGGGAATCAGGTGAGTCTTCCGCGAGTGACAAAATGTATGCGAGTGTAGATGGCGAATTCCTTGCAGATGGATTATAAAGCTGATGGGCCACAAATAAGGGCAACACCGGTTGTGAGCTGTCGAACAGTATTCAGCAAACTAATGAATAGATTAGATCATAAAAATTCACTGCAATATGTCGAATATCGCACCACCCGGAATAAAAGACGGCCTTTGTGAAGCATATTTGGTTGGAGAATATAACAAACGCGAGAATTAGATGAGTGTTCCGTGAAAAATAAATTCGTATGCAAATGAGGATAATTGACCTACACGTGCTCTAGTTATCTGCATTATTAGTCCTTATAACTCATTATTATTCAGCAACAAATGCTCGAGGACCCCAGAATTAGGGTCAGGTAAACTCCAATTTGCTGCGTGACAGAATCACTTATAAGGAGGCAAAATATGGGTGAAATTAGTAATCACTCTGGTGGCGACAAATTTTAGTGCCCCTGGGAGATGGTCACTCAGGAGGAGCAATGTACTTTCTGGATCACACCATTAGAATCAAAGTTTAGTAATTTTGTAGGGTGGGTATTCATACAACCAAAGTCCTGTCTTGACAGCAGGTCAGTCAGGAAGTTTCTTGTCAACCTTAAGGTCGAATTAAACTGAAATCTCTTAAAAAGCTGGTCCATACTCATGCTTGCATTCGATCCATCCAGAACCCTAAATTTTAGCAAAATAATCAGAGAGTGTACTGACGCTGCAACTTGTGTACGGTGGTATCTTTTGAGGATGATCCTGTCAGATGGAGACAATTGTGGTTTATGGGCTAGGTCATACTTGGTCTGTTCGAACACAAAGATCGATATCCGAACATGCTACCATTTATTGTTTTCTCTCTCTCACTCACCACACGCAGTCTGATGTCTTGCAAACCAACCAGAAGCATGGGCTAATTCCTGGGTGGGGATAATGCAAGCATGTGCATTTAAAACAATTTGTAACCAATAAATGGATCATCTCGAGTACAGTGTAAACTGAATGGCATCGGAAGTCAGTTTTTCTCATAACAGATGACTTGGAAGCTACCAACAGGATATACCGATAAAGAAGAATAGTAAAAACAAAAAATTCCTTTATGTCAGGGGTATAACGATAATTTACATGAAAATATCCTACACATTTTGTGTCGAGAATATGTCGAAAGAAGTAAAAATGAAGTGTAACGGGCCACAACAATGCAGAGCAAATAGTAAGCGGGCAGGTAAAATTACAACGGAGCCGCTTGTCAATAAGGTACTCCCAACAGGAAATATCAACTACTCTTTCGTAAACTGTACATACGCATGCAAGAATCACCCACTCAACCGTATGTTTATGTTCTCTTCAGGATTGGTGCCGTAAAGAGATGGCAAACAAAATGTCATACTCGGTAAACACATGGACACCCACCTGATCCACAACCAAGTCACGTGTGTTTCATAGTGGCTTACGGGTTAAAAGCATACGGAACTGAAAGCGGTCTGCTTTGTTCGATTGCCAGGTTCCTCTAAGTTGTAAGAGAATGGCTTGCCTATGCTTTGGTGAACGAAGTTTCATAAGGTTGACCAAACCTATTTGGAAAAAGACTTAGTGACCTCTGTATTTATCAGCATTTGAGGCAAAGTAAGTTGTGTTGGACATACTACTTGTTAAGAAGAGTTCACATTTCACTGCCTACACAAGGCTGACTAAATCCAACTACGACTGAATACAAATTCCTGCCAATTCAATATCCAGAGGAGCGATGGAGATCAAGCTAACACAACCGTACGGTCATAAAAATATCTTGTTTGAGTTAGACCGTACATAAAAAGACGTTCTGTTGCTGGTCCTTATTGTTTCATAGTATAACGAGCCCTGTTAGCCTTCAGGATCGATTGAAGTATCAGCGGGGTAAATTCTGTGTTCCACTGTCCACTTCAAAACTTAAGGCAAGAAATCTGGATTTCATCACTTTTACCAGTATCGTATGCAAGAATACAGACTCGAGCAGTTATTGATGACAATATTTACTGAGATCCAATGACGCTTAGAGACAAATCACTGCCATGCATTTAATGAATAAATCATGCTAAGTTTTCAGGTTAAACGATAATTGCTGAGACGACCGGAATGAAAAAAATATTGGAAGATGACACTGAAGAAATGCGAAAGAGAGAACAGTGGCTTCAAACTTTTATACCGAAAGAAGCAAAAAGGTTTCGGTGATGCCATTACGTTCAAGGCCACTCACACGTCTGGTTTCACAATGCTATCAGAGATTCATACGCTCAATCTGCCACGAAGGGGCTTTGCGATATGCTCAACCCTCAGTACTCTTCAGCAGCTCAGTAGTCTTTTAATGGGCTAGGATTCTTTTAAAATGGGATAACACTACATAGTTTAAAGATCTGAATGGCTAGTCAATCTATATAGTCAATACAAGTTTCCTTTCGCTGTCTCACTACCTATTAAAGTACAGTAAGAAGGAACACTTGATCTATTTTGCGATTTTATGGATTGTGTTTGAAGAGGCATGAGCACTACCTCAGGCCTTAACGGGTTCGAACTACACTAAGTATCCAAAATTCTGATGTTCTAACGAGAAAGCGTAACATGATAATCAGACCTCTATTAGGTCGTTTTCCAAGATCATTCCATTAACAGAACCTATCAGAACCTGTCATTCATAACACTCTCATTATTCCACGAACTCATATTCTGGTGTTAGCATTCATGCGATCGCAAAGGGCAATACTGATTCTGCCGTTTGCTTAATAGCTGTGAGTTTCAATCTTTCTGAAAGTTTACTGGCTTTGAAACGAGAACAAAAAGCTTAGCGCATTTTTTCAATGTCAGCTGAGGTAAAGAAATACAACAGAAGTACAAAGCACTCCGTGTATAAAATATAGACTGAGGCGGAACAGAACGATCATTTTGCTAATTTTGGTGGGCCAAAGCAGAACAAAACTGACCTATTTGGCCATAAGATTTGTTACCCGCAAACTTTGGCAAGAAGGTATAAATATACTAGATCAATTATTTATTATGAGTTGCTAGTTGGAAGGATCCATATGGACGGACAATGGATTTCATGAGATTTGAGAATTTCAGTTGATGATTCAATGAGCAGCTCAGCATACGTGACTTAAGTCACTTGAGGAACAGCTAGTACAGTTCTGCTTCGGCACGATCCCTGCCACCAGACTTTTGTTGGAATACAAATGCGAAATTCTCCCCGCAGTTTTTGTGTTTATTCATCATTGTCACGCATCGCACTGTAGTTGTACCACGTGGCGTATGTTAAACTGAATGAGTGAAAACAACGACAACTGACTGAGTCGTGTAACAAGGATTAAAAGCTAAGCATTATTGGGACGAAATTTGTTGAGAGTGATCGTTCTTAGCAAAAAGGGGAAAGAAGAATCTAGTTCTGAGTTCATAAGCTGACCTGATGAAGGCCAGCAACCAGTTCAGCTATACATAGCAACTGATCTTGAGACTATTGCGAGCTAACCCTAACTGATTAGGTCCATTTTTTTACGGTTTATCGGATCGGCGTAATACGGATCTTACCGATTCTAGGACATATTCTCAATCAACTGCCGCACAACGCTCTTGTTAGCCACAAAGCCTCGAGGAGCTCCCATTGAAGTGCGTTGAACGTCAATGGACAGCATCTTGGTCGGCTCTACTTGAACCTAAACACATCTACCATCTTCCCTGGATCTATCGTATTTAGTACAGCATCCTTCAGCCGGTGAGTGCGTTTAGTCGTCGATCTGCCAACATAACCCCGAAAAAGATTTTATAAGGTAAGCGATCAAGTGTGGCAAGTGAGGTTAAATAAGTCGACTTCCTGACTGACCGCTATCAAATACCAATGTTGTACGGACTTGATTCCACTTAGAACAGCTGGCTAAACCAGTAGATTGCTAGGTTTCTGGTTAGATGGTTATGTCATTATCCTAAAGGCAAACCACCGGATTTTTAATATCTTTCAGTGTAATCGCGTAAGACTGACCGCTGATCTACGTGTTTGCGGTCGGCCAGATCAAACTAAAAATGGATCAGACGCAGCAGGTGTATTGTGGATGCAAGATGTCTGAAGGTTGAAATACCTGAACAGCCAAAAACACGCGCTACTGAGAAAAGATTTATTTGTTGCGAACCGACTGAAAGGACCTATCAAGTTCAGGAGAGATGCCCAGAATAGTCGTGTGTGAAACGACCATTCTTCTGCGGAGCACAGTACAGTCGGGATATATCGCGAACTACACCAGTACTTTACACGGTTTATTGTCTGGAAAACCGCAAGAGTATAAATGTAAACTACTGTGATAAACTGGCACAAAAATTAACTGTTCGAACCCAAAGCAACTTGAGTGATATCTGAGTGAAAATAGTCTGTTTAAAAACGAACAACTCTTGTTAATGTAACGGTACGTCTCAATCAATATATTGGCTATCCTATTCATTGGAGCTAAGGTTAAAATGAGCCAAAGCGGAGTGTATATACACAAATTAAATGGGTCTGCGCACCGTGCATAATGAGTGCAAGCAAATGTAATTGCAAATATAATTAAATGTATCCATCTCCCAATAGTCTTTCGCACAGCAGCTCAGATAGTTAACTGCAGTACTTTCAATAGAGGGATAAAAGGATAGGAATTATCAGCTAATTCACATGGTATTTTAGAAAACCAGAAGAAAAATCTGCTGGCAAATAGTTTTGAAGGGTTAAGGTCTATAGTAATAATTCTACGTCACTGGAGGATAATATATTTCCTAAGTATTTCTCAAAAAAAGAAATATTTTGTTGCGTTATGGCATAGTGCTATCTACTAGAAATCAATTAGGAGACAAAATAATCATATGACTTCTGTAATATCTTGTGGAATGAACGCGAAATGTAGTTGACCGGCCTAAAGCTAACGGAAAGGAGCAATTGGTAAACAGTTCCCGGAATAAGTAACATGGAGTCTGAAATTCGGAAACAAGAGTATTGTTGCTAACGCTCTCGACGGCGATAGCCCTTTTACTGAGCGCTCAATTGTAAATGTGCGGGTGGTTTGGTGAACGTTGTGTAAATCCAGGCTTGACTAACTATTGACCTACATGCTCTAACTTTGGGCAGTAATTTGTGCAGTTTGGTTTCGTTGTCGTCATCCGTGATTTAACTCGAATACAATGCTGGAATCGAGGTACTCACATTGCCTACGTCTGGGCATATAACTAATTGCTTGAGGATATCAAGCATTCGAAAAAAGAGGCAGTAGTGGAGGTCCTGGGTGGAAAATAGCTCATTTAGGTCGATGAACAAGGAATTCTCAGTGACATTCCAATGGCTTCGCGACACTAAATGAATTTTGGTGTTTCAGTCAAGGACCATGTACCTGGCGGATGCGTAATGCAGGGTGTCCTTAGCCCTACTGAATTGGTCTTCAAGGGCAACTGAATTTGGAAAATGGTAAATTAGTCAAACCAACAGGCTAAGATCCAATGCCAGCATTAATTTCGCCGATGAAAAACAACTTAATAAAATCGTAAATTATGTCGCGATAGAAGTAGGCATATTGTTATTCTGTGTGTTCAAATCTAGTGATAAGATTCTGATCTCTGCAGCTCTACATAAGGGGACTTTATGATTGTAAATCACAAATGCTTGATTAACTCCGGAATGTCCACTGAATTGTGGCATCAGATGAGCCAGCCGAAGTATTACACATCCAAACTTGTTTGATAAAATTGACCGAAAGGCTATGAAACGTATAATTAATAGTCTGTGATGTAGGCCTCCACAGTCAACTCAGTGTTGAGATGATTAAGTTAATTGTTGCAATGTGAATTCAAATGAATACAAAATGACCACTTGGTGTCGAGCGGCCGATTAGAGCATATATTCTAACTGTGTTCGTATAGCTGACCGAACGTTATTCGCATACACAGACACAAGCTGTTGACTTGGTGGGGTATCAGCGGAGGCCTATTGCAGAAAAAAGGAAACACATGTGCTGATTCTTCTTGTCTGAAATTTTCGCATGAAATTACAGCAAGCGTTCATGTCTACATTAGCGTGTGACCCCCATGCTTATGAACTGGAGGACAGCATAAAGGGAACGGTGGTGACTGGCACCTCTGCTGAAAATATCTATCGCTTCTTCTTGTAGCAAATAACTTAGTGAGTCAGGTACAATACCTGATAGATAAGTGATTATTTTTTTGGCAACCGTCTACGGAGGAAAAAATCGTGTACGCATCAGCTAGTTGCAGGGCTGTATTGGTTGCCCTCTGACTGAGGCGATCTGGAAATTCTTTGAAATTGAAACTTGGAGAAATATGAGTTTAATTTTTTTATCGATGAAACTTCTATGTGGGCGGTTAAAATTTTTGTTCGAAAGATGCACTTTATAGACCTATTCTTCATGGGCATACAGATCGCCCGCAGGTTGTACTTGTCCATTTATCGAGAGGTGGCGTTCTGCCGATAGCCTTGCTTATGCTAATTTTTTTTTCCGTTTATCCTGATTTGGAATTCTACATGTGGCTATAGAAGGAACCGCCTAAAAATATGCTTTGACAGGTAGAACTGGATGAGTATCTAATGAAACGCTCCACACCAACATACAAAAACCTGGATAACCCATCCCGTGGTGACCCACACGGATATCCCCTGATTGTATTGTAAAACCATTGCCTAAATGATCTGTACAACTGGAGAGGAAGTAATTATACACTATGATGTATTTATTATAGGAAATTTCACCAACCCCAACGGGCTATAAGGTATGCATTCTGGTAAATAAATGGACAGCTGACAATACCAAGACTGATTTCAGACGAGTTTACTACACTGCGATGTTTAGAAAACGCAAAGATACAATAGATAATAAGACTTTTAAGTGGTGGGTTCTTGCAAATGCCTAAACTTCAACCTGCGGTTTGACACAAACGATTGATAAAAAAACTGCCTCTGAATCTTGATAAGGACTTAGAAAAAGACGGCATTTCTATGTAACTAACAACCGGGGGAAGAATCATCACCAATGTATATTTAGTGTTTACAGTAATTTCAGATAATTTCAGTTGCTCTGAAAACAGTAAAATTCTTGCTAAATGTTAGAAAAACTAAATGGGAGAATAGGTCATTGTTTTGCTTTGTTCTAGTCAGTCCCCGAAAATTTTTTCAACATGCTTCGTTGAATTTCCAACAAAATATAGCATGAGAAGTTTCCTGAAAAACCAATCAATCGCGCAAACTTTCTCCGTTCACATGACCGCTGTTCCATAGATAATGCTTTAAAGGTCTGTAATATGGAACCCTACGGACCAAGTAAGTAGTGAAATCATTGCGTTATAACTACCTGAAAAACACAGACCACCCGCTTCTTGACACATCCCGCAACGAAAAGTGTATTAATCTCCACGCTCAACTATGCATTCATTTTCAGTCAGACAAATCAGTTATTCAGGTTTAACGACCATCCGATGCCTGAATGCCACGTAACCTGAAAGAGACACGAGAGCCGGAATAGTAGCACGTCCGGGCAAATGTAAACCAGCTCTTCAGGATACACTGGCTTTACGTACCGGACGACATCTTGGCTGCAAAAGAAGAAAAAGGCAGTTATAGGGATAATGTGCCAACTTTTGTTGATTATATGTCTTCAGGTGCCCCCATGGGAAAAATTTAATGGATTGGATGTAGAAAATCGATGCTCTTGAGCTGGCTACAGCAGCGTTTTAACCAGAATAATCCAGCCGGCGATAAACCCCGCCGAAATAGAGGTCATTGAATGGTGGCCTCTTCAATTCTCCTACTCACTATGGTTCAGAAAACCCCGGCTCAGTTGTTCTTGGATTCTAGCAGCCCGTTTAATTAATTGATGTAATTGTAACTAATTTCTCAACGGAAAAGAAACATTTAGGATTATGTGATTAAGTGCTTAGCCAGTGACCAGTCTTCATTGTCAGCTGTGAGGCTTAGTAATCAGGATGTCGGTAACTCACGACCGAATTAATTCAGCTGTAGGGGGTTATTGCGCACTCCGTCTGCAAAACTATATTTAGTCCCGACTACTCATCAAGAGGTCAGCCGAAATTCTGCCAAATATTAGCTATCCAATATTATGCTTGACCCACTACTTTACGGCAGTGATTTTCGGTTATTGTATAACGGGAATCACGAAATTAGAAATTTCGGTAAAGTGAAAAATTAAGTCAATATTCTAATTTTTTAGTCTGTTCCATGATTGCCTACTGGGTTTAGGCCTATTGTGTTGCGTCTGAAGCAAAGAATTGAGCTTTACGTCTCTCCCTGATAGCTACACAACGTAGATCACTTATTTTGCCATAGCACAAGCTTGCATTTTAACAGGAACATAGGCGTCCGCTTGTTCCTGTATAGTCAGCTGAGTAGATTTTCTTTATCGAAGGCCATTACATGAAGGATCTTGTGTTGCAGCACATCACCAAATATTTCGGTAATCACAGTGGTAGTAAATATTAGCCTTGAGAGTTATTCAAAGCTCACCCAGCCATAATTGGTTGGAAGCATAAAACTATATGCAACAAAGTGTAAAAATCCAATTCGTAACCCAACTGGAGCGTAAAGGACATCTACTTTGAATGCAGTTCAACCAAAAAGACGCCAATTTTAATTGGTTTAACAAGAAGCAAGGATATAGTTCAAAGGTTTGCGAGTGCTCCCATGGAAACAATTCGGTTTGTTGACGGATGTTCAAAGGTTTTCCAGTTTGTTCGCACTGCCATCACACACACTGTGCCGATAATAAAAATGTTTAAAGACCACTAAAATAGCTTGATCCAAGTATGCCGCTAGTAAAAGTAGCCGGATATGTACTTGACGCCGCATTAAAAAAACTGGACCAAAATATTCTACCTTTGATTGTCACCGTCATATGAAGTCCCGCCTCACGCAGACATAACTGGCTGTGTTCAGAGTTGAGACGGTCTCTGAGACATTGTTGCTTTCAAAATATTGTTCGGAGATATAAGAGAGGATTCTTACTTAAGATAGACAAGTATTTTTCAAACAGTATTTTTCAGACACAAACACTATGCTTTCAACTAGTTCAGTGGCTAAGCTTCTCCCTCTTGCTTCAGATGGTGTCCCGTCATACCTGAAATTCATTGCACTTCCTTCAAAAGCGAATGATTTTACACAAAAACGAAACGCTGATAAAATTCGCAAAAGGGATCTAGTGCTTGTGATAAATATCAGTAGCACTTCAATCTACCGAAACTTTGATCTACTCCCTGCTCAGGCTTTTTTACCAAATACCACGGAAAAAGTTTTTAGGCTGTGTGTTGTCGATTTGGACATTGGATATTTTAAGAGGTTTCAGGGAGAAAAAATGAGGCAAGACCGCAAGCAACTGTACCCACGGCTTTCTAACAAGCATTTGAATCAAACGTAACAAACCACATAACGATTGTTATCCATTTTCATGCATCTTTCATCGCCGCTGTTCAACGGGTTGCACTATGACGAGACGTACTCCATATTAAATCACATTCTGCGTATCTCATGTTATAGAGTCGGGACGCTGTGTTCAGTTTGAGCTTTTAATAAGGACTCCACTCGCCGTATCGGATTTCCAGGCTCAAAGACTATGGACCAAAATAAAAAAAGTACTTTGCTGCTTCAGGTCCTTAATTAGTCATCTGTGGATAATTTCACTAAACGCTTTTCGGAAACCATATTCGCCTACTGTAGGAAAACCACTTAATATTCGCTTTGGTCGACAGGATCTCTAGGCAAAAGAAGCATAATAACTTAGAGCATTAAGGAATACTCAAATAAAGCGGACAGAAAATGGTCCAATTGAGGGGCAGAGTTCCGTACCTCCAGAGCCACTAGTGATTTTAAGAAACTGCTGCCCATAAATCAACCTACAACGCATTGCAAAACAACGTGAAAAATCCTCAGGGTTTCACGTTCCATCAGCCTCAACCAAAATCTTCGGTGCATCCTCTGAATTTTTTCATATATATATCAAACGCCATAGCAGTAGCACAACATCTATAATTCTCAAACAGTTAGGCGTGTAAGACAACCGCGGTCAGCGACTGCGCATATCGTCACAGGTCTCATATAATCCATTTTGGGTTCAGAAGCCGAAGAATTCGAACATTTGCTCGGCTTAGAAGGAGGCACAATTGAACAATGGGCGGATAAACCCATATTTCATAATGGCCAACTAAAGGCGTTGCACAGAAGCAATCTCGTGTTTCATCTGAAATTAGTTATTGGATATCGGGGCAATTTTTCTAGCAGGAAACCACTTGTAGGGTGACTGAAACCAATTTTGCACCCTCAATGGTCTTTTTGGGCCTCCTGGTGTTTATCGTGCAGTCTAACTCTAACTCGCTAACAATCTTAACACTAGTATAACAACTAGGCTTCCCGTAGGTAGAGCTATACATTTATTGGAAACTCAAATTGCTGTTGCTGGAAGACTCAAGTGAACAGCAGCCTCATCACTCGCATAGACACGGTCCCGAATGGCTCTGCCCTGCTTATTTTGCGGTTATGAGTGTGTAAATAGGCGTTTTCCTCATGTATACACCGAAATAAATTTCCATAAGCACATACAACGCGTCCTATCTTTACCGGTTATAATCATGAGAATTAAAATGGTGCAAAGTGGACGGGAGGAACGACGTAAAAAGTCGTTGTACAATCTTATGAGCACAGCTCACTGTCGCACGTTGCTAATAACGGCATGCGATCGACCAACGTGAGAAATGATCTATATCAAAATAAAACAAGATGGATATTAGGGCCCTTAAAAGAAAGTCGAGAACACATTACTTACCAAAATGACAAAAAAGTATCTGAAGGATCAGTCTGCAGGCTACTTAATATACGGGGCTGTGTTAACCTACAGTGTATTCGGTGGTTAATGTTGTTGTGGTTACTATTTACCGGGCTGTTGCCTTCCTGTGGGCCCAAATTCGATTTAGTTACATACTTGTGCTTTATCGAGCTTAACAAATCAACTCTACATATATGTTGGGGTATTCAATAACACCAAGTCCAAACGGCCCACATATATTACCACCTCATTACAAGCCTGATTGGATCATGATCTCATCAATGCGTATCCCATGCACACAAAATAGAGAAAATGTCAGTGTGAAGACCAGACCAGTTATCCATTCAACCAACACAGAGACTAAAGCAAAATTTGCGGGACCCGGACGGTTACTCAGTGTTCTTCCACGCACTACTATACATTATAATGTATATTTTAGTGTACTTGGAGACGGCCATCAGTATTTTAATGAATAGGAAAACCCGACCGAAAGTTCATCACATATGATCGACAGTTCAGAATCACTTGATTAGGAAACCTTTGACCTGAAATCTTAAAGTAACCACTTCAGAGCAGCTTGAACTGAGGGTCTTCTACGCTTGCAGATTTTCACTGCGAACGACCTCAGAGGATGTGATCCTGATCAACGGTACTTGACCAGTGCAGTACAAACCACAGAGTGGTGGCAAAGAAAATTTGTTAGTCCTCACATTGTCACTGAATTATACTGACGATTTTTTGTTGATGACGTGACTACTGTAGTATTAATATCTGCCCACTTATGGTCCACATTTCAAGGTCTTTGTGCAGAATATTGGCTGGTTATCAACTTTTCATTAGTGGACTTCCAAAGGTTTCCCGCGGACGAAAAAACCTTGATCCCTTCACATGCTCATGAAAACCTCGTTGGTGATCAGTGAGAAATTACTACCTGCATTAATAACTGCTCAAAAATATTTAATTGGGGACGAGTATGACCCAGGTTTACTGGTCCTTCAGACAAATTAGGTGTTGATACTTATACCGATTCAAGTGCCACTCAAGCTCCAGCTGCTCATTGACTGCATCGGGTTTTTACATCTACAGGAATTATATCGCCTCTCTTTTCCCGGAAATGCCCGAAACACCGCAGTGGGTAAGATTATTAGGTATTCCTCAGACTCCCAACACTTGCCTGCAGCCACCCTGTGAGTAAGGCAGCATCCGCCATCGCCTTTCAGAGCTCCATGTAGCGGTGCCGTATTCCATCTGTTCGGATAAGTCAACCTCTGTGAAAGACTGATGAGATAGTGCGCCAATTACTGAGTTTCCATACGCACCAAAACAAAGTTAGTCACCTTGGTAAGTATCAATGCTCTTGTTTCCTCACTTAACCACAAAACAGCTCTGGGTGAACAAGCAATCAAAATCACACCTGGTCGATTTGTTGCGGAATGCCTGATGGGGTGTGTCGTGGTGCTAGAAAGTGATAATCCAAGCCGAGTAGTATTTCGAGGACACTAGGTGGTTTATCAGGACGGCTGTGCAGTTTTATGAGGTTTCAAACCATTTTACCAGCAAAAGTCATGCCACATCATTTAATGAGTGATAGCACGAATCTACCGCGGTGTATGAGTCAGACCATTTTGACCGTTCGCTACTCTTTCCACCATAATCAAGACGTTAACAGCAGAAGTAATTCTACCAAATTCGAAGGAAAGTACACAACCGAAATTCATTCATGAAAAGTATTACTATATGTAATGTTTCCAAATGTTACAGGAATCAATGAGGGTAGTGATGTTAGCGGATCCATTCAATCGATAATGGTTACTGTAAATCGACGACGAAATACAGACGATGACGGCGCATCTTCCGAGTGGTTTGCGGTTGTTCGATAACAATGTGAAGTTTTGAGCGGGTTATTGAGCTTCGTGAGAGGCTTGCTCAAGCTGGCTGAATCCTCGGGTACACATACTTAAGACACCCCGCGGCTTATCGTAAATGAAGTGCAGTGAAAACGTCTGTGTTTCCTGATTATGCGTACGTAGCGAATGACGGCAGATGTCGGTAGAAACAGTCAAGGAATTAGATCTCCATCTCAGAATGGTATCAACAGGATGCAAGTGATAAAATGACTACAGGATTCTTAAATCTTAATAAACAGGCTCTATATGTGTGACGATCACGAGCGTGCTGCCATAAGACATCGAACAGGCGAAATACGTGGTATGTGACAGTAGCTATGGAGAGAATGTTCCTCGTCCTCTAGTTGTTGAATGTCGGCATTCATGATGCCTATGTCCATCAGACAGGAGAGGTCGTCCCTATAATAAGTCTTGTTATCGTATTTTGCCAATTGACCGATAGCACATAATAAACAAACCAGGCGAGTCAATCACCTTCATCATGGGAATTGGAGAATGTATTTCAGGAGTTGTCAAGAACTGCACTGTAGCCGCTATTCAGATACATCAAGAGGTAATGTAATTATGAAACTGTACTATTCACAAGGAGTAGCTGACGCTAACGGGTTTGTGTCAACAGAAAATCACACTAAAACTTATCCAAGCGAAGAGGTGACTGGAAGGTCTGGGATTCATTCAAAGCGAACGATACGATGTACAGTCGGTGAGTGACCTCAGAGTACTATATTCGGCCGTTCTCCACGGAAACGATAACTATCTTCTTACAAGCAGAAACGTAAGTGGATGTTTAGTGTTGAAATGGTTGATCCAGTTGATGGTGTGATGTTTGACGATGTGTTGGTTGACGATTTTGGTTTCAAAGGACATTCAGCAAATAAATCAGGAAGCAGAAGTGAGCACACAAACCATTTTTCAAGAAAAGTGACTTAATGGTACCGAGATATGTTTAAAAAGTACAAAAATTTCGATGATGGGAAACAGGAAAAGATACATAATCCAACACAGTTCAAGTGAACTATTGCAAACACTCCTGTCATCCTGACGAGAACCTCTCTCGATGTTGTAACTCTGGGTGATGTTACTAAAGATATCCGCCAAAAGTTGTAATAGAAGAAATACAACTGAATCTTTGAATCTTTGGAAATTAAATTATCACTCACCAATTGACCCTTGTTCATGTACACACCATACCGCGTCCAATACGTTTGGACAGAGAGTCAGTTGAGTCTCCCGTAAAAATCAAATCGGTACGCAAATGAGTTTATTGGTCGAGGATTCTACTTTTTTATTTTTGCTGATGTTTGAAGGCATTCAGACATTTTCGTAACTAGTTAGCTTAAAGGTGCTGGGAAAGATCAAAATGAATTTTTTTCCGAACTGCATGCAATCGTCGGTGTCTTTCATATCACAAATAATGAGAAGATACCTCATTTGGAAGATGGTGCAGTGTGGCTTGTTACCTGGTTTTGGAAAGCCACCGACTGAAATCATAAATGTAGTTGCACACTTCCCCAACCTGCTAGATATTCGTATACTTATTCATCCTTATGTTTCACATAATTTTATATCCACCTTACACTGTGTTATACAATTTCCGCGCAGAAGTTACGGCACCGAACTGAGGATGTCAATTTATAATTTCACTAAAGCACGCTCCAGTGGGATTGTTTTATATAGTGTGTGTAATAGTGTTATAGTTGGGCTTAGTTCGTCCGGAACGCTCTCACAATGAAGTATTATTTTCCTACGCAGTAATCTACAAGACAGAAAATTGCATCTCCCAACCACCTTCCTAATTAACGTCCAAGCAGAGAGGCAACCTATTACTAACAACTAACGTTTCGGCAGCTTGAAAAACCTACGTATGTTTTCTGATCGAATGATCTGCAGGCAATGTGAAATGCCTGAGTAAAAATGTCAATGTGAAGGAATTGTAGGTCGAACAGATAAGCTTTTAAATAATAGGAAATTATGAGGGGTCCTGTGTAGCTTTACTGGATATCGAAACGATTTTTGAAAGCTTTGCCTGTCGAAAGTTTCTCGTCATTCATTCTAATGAATTGTTCCATGTGTACGTGTGCCTTTGCTAGTTCGACGCAGCAGTTTAGTTCCCTAGCACTTGCATTGAAATAACATTTTTTCCACAAGAATCAATAAAAACTATGGAATTTGAAAAAGAGGGTTGAATACATAGCTGCGTAGTAAGAACCACCGTGTCAAACACTTCCAACTCGTAGAATTGCAAAGCAGTAAGAATTTTACTGGGATTGTTTTGGTCAACGTGTTTTAATCATCGCTGGGTGGTGAAACTAACAAGCCCGATATTGAGACTCAGGGAATTCACATCACTCGTACGAACAAAGTTCTCAGGAAGCCGCAGAGTTATTAACAATGCTAGCCTACTTTAGTAGGCATCGATATGACACCAAAGACGAAAATATTTCCCGCTAAGCGCAGCCTGGACTGTACTTTCAGGCTTTGCTCCTTTTAGAGTTTATTAGTTGAATTTTTCCTATCTGGATGTATAAACGGTTGCACTTGTTCTGGAGTCCTGTGTTTCAGATTCCTCTTATGGTGCGTCCCATCGACTAAGATGTTATCAATTCAGTTTACTTGGCCTACATATCTTTTATGGATTTCTGCTAAAGTCTGCCGCCAGTCGATCGATCCACCGCACGCTCTGCACTATTCAGATGTCTTGTTCCTAACCTTCTCTTAGGATTACATGCCTTTAAACCGTCATGCTGCCTATTGAATCTAACTTGACCTCATGATAATTCCCCATTCATTTGCTTACTCCGCCTATGTACTTTGGATCTCCAATTGTTTTGTTTCTTTGTCGCCCACCGCAAAGGCGGCCTGACACTTGTAAATTAGTGTGTGAATATGTGTGAATGTGCGCCAATGACCAGCTTACCCACGCACGTTTGTGTCCAGCTTTCTGAGCCCGCCTTAGCTGTTTTCTCATGAGTTCCTTGTGATGCTTCCACCAGTGCGAATCATGAGACTGTCGTCGCACTAGACAAGCACAACCTACACCACTCAGCCAACATTCAGCTCACCGTTGTTTGGTGCGCGGATTTTGGCACTGCACTGTGCCGTCAGTGACAGACTTGTACACTTTTTCACGCTACGAACGTGGACAAGTGAGGTTTGTCATAGACATACGCTTACCCGTGTGTAAATAGTAATATAGACTTTCGAACCCAGTTCTTCTTTGTGACATTCGGGATCGTCGCATCTACACATCAATCGAAGTTCAGTATCTAGAACCTCAAAACTGCTAGTGGCGAAACCTATCTCTCACAATCGACTGCGGAATGTGTTTTCTGCGATTTTATTCGGCTCGCAAATCACATTGATGGTGTTGGCAACACAGAAGCAGTGGCATAAGCTTAGAATTAAACAATACGAGAATTTATGTCAACTGATACTTCGAAAGTCTGTGTTCATATTATATATGCCGTTCGTGTGAAATAAGATCCATTTCGCATATCTTGTGAGCAGCTGCGATGGTTATATCAATTCCTAAATTCTAAACGATAATCTTCCAAAATATCCGTGTTGACTCAGGAAGTTTATTGGAACGCGAATTAAACATATTTAGTGGATGCATGTGTGGTGATTTTTCTGTTTGAATTTGAGCGATTTCCTCTGGTACTGAAAAACTGGGACTTCTTCTGTCTTTAAACTTACGGTCGAGGTGATACTGGCTACACTCTGTTGTTGGATTGGAGATCAGATGCTAAGTTCCCGTGATAGGTAGATGGATGGATAGATGAAAGGCCGATACTAAGCAAACGTTTCGTTATTTGATGATGTTAGAAATATAAATCTCAACTACTAATCTCGTTAGCTCGAGTTTCTAAGATGGATCTTCGTAGTCTCGATCAAAAGACAAATGCTTTATCTGGGACCAAAGATTATCTACTTAGTATCCTATGTTTTTAACACACTGATCATTGCCGTAGAAAACACATCGGACATTGGATTGTTCAGCGTCCCGAAAAAATTACGAAACGCGCATGCCTTAATAGGAGGGAGCTGGTAGTCTTTTGTGTCCAAAAGTAATCAACACAGAGAGGCCCAAATTATCTGACAAAATTGCTGCACAGACTTCATGCGCAGTGCGCTCAAAATAAGCATATCTGATATCAACCTTGCGAAGCTGAAACACTAGGCCATCTAAACTTTGCTTCTACGGGTTTTCAAAACAGACTGTGTTCATTGAATGAGACTCATTAGAAACTTATTCTTGTGAAATGCATACCTTTTACACTATACTAAGCAAGAAAATGAAAGAAGGAAAATATCTCCCAGTCGTGACACAAACCAAGATATCATTCTGTATTAAGGCTTTCCTGTAGAAGAGAAAGGTAATGGCTGGACTCAATGAAGTTAAGTCTCAAAATGGCTTTTGAGTGGAACCATTGGAGTTCAGTTTAAAAATCCAAGTCGCTTAATTTGGCAATGAAACTTTTGTAAAACGAATGGCCAGTCTACATTTGTTTGGCTAAATTCGTTGGTATCTAACTAAAATACATAAATTGCAATTGTTCTATGAAAGTGCACTAAGCAGAGGAAAATTCGTGAACAAACTTGGAGTGACTCCTTAACTCAGGACAACCGGACGAGATCAAGGGAAATCATGATTGACCCAGAAGTGCTCTTGCGAGCAATGAAACAAATTTGCCTGTAAATATAATTTCTGTTACAAAATTGCAGAAGAGGTGAAGGAAGGACAATTATTTTTTAAAATATACCACCACTTGTTCACGACAGATTGGAAGGTGAATCGACTTGCGAAATTGCCCGAGGCTAAATTCTAGAGTTTCTCCAGGACATCCACTTATTCAGTTTCCTTTGCACTGCATGCCCGTTTAATGGAAGTTATTCTTTTCTGTCCGTCTGCGTAGTTGCATTCTCTCACGAACTGTAACAATAATTTTTCAAGCACGCTTATACGCTATTATTGTCCTTACCCGATCATTTTAACCCCAGTTCCTGAAGTACAGAGGGGTTCTGTAGTTTAGAGTCGTTATATCCGCAGGCAACTAAACAAGGTATGAAGAATCGCTCAAATATTTGCGCATTCGTTCCAAACTTTAACCTACGGATTTACTTAGTATACCGCGTATTTTCCCTAAGAATGCAGGAACTTGTAGGAAACGCCTGTACAATGAATTATTTGTTCGCTTTCCACAGAGATTATAAATCACTGCCCAGTTTCTTGCATTTGCGTGCGTTTGCAAAGCAAGACGCAAACGTTGATATTCGAGTCTTCAATTGTATTCTTCCTTAATTAATTCGTTGTTTCATTGGTTAATTATACTTTAAATGATTCACAAGAAACTTGATAAGTAGTTAGTAGCAATAACGAACATTTCTAACGAGGAGACAGGGCTCACGTAAGATTTACAAAGGGTAGCAACTGGTGGAGCTGCGAAAAGTCAAAGTGCAAGCATATATATCCATAAGAGAAAATTAACATTTTTATGCTCATAGAAAGTCGAATGTGCACTCTTCCGGAACGTAATTGCGCCGACACCAAAGATGGACATTTCTATAAGATGGACATAATAATTTGTGTCCGGGAGCAAAAATGATGACACGAATTACCGCGCTGATCGGGTTATCTGTGTGCTAAAAACAAAAGGATGAAAGCAACGAACAAATGAAATGTAAGTTAGAAAATACACAAAATTTGCGTTTGATTCGCACTAAAACTAAATTATGGTAGGGCAATTTCTCACAATAGGTAAGGTTAGTTTAGCCCTATTTTGTCAATTCGCATCTGCTCTGCATATCCGTCTCAATGCTTTTGATTCATATGATACATATTTTTCCGAAAGTATTAATAGACGAATTCTTGTAGGTGTAGTATGAAGCAGAATTTTACATAGTTCTTTCGTCGTGTTACCATGGGAAAGGCACCGGTTTGTGGTCAGGAAACTAGTGATCCAAAAAGCCTGCTGAAGAGCTTATACGTTTTCAGTTGATTTTTCATGGTGAAACTAAGCATCTTTGAATAAAGATTAAATGCATGGTCAGCCTAAACAAACTAGCAGGTTTAGAATGTACATGAACGTGTGTAAAAGTGAGCTTACATGTACGTGCATCCCTATCTCGATGGAGGATTTAAAGATATGATCGTATTTTGTAGATGACCAAAACTAGAAAATATAAACATCTAAGTGAATTGAAAACGAACAGTTAAAGTGGCACGCCGTAAGTGAAACGGTTTGGAAGCCTAGTGTGTTCACAAAGTGGTTGTGCTCAACTACTAACCCACCGCTACGCACAACTACGCTCCCCAATGACGCACTGATGATGTCACCCTGATTGGTGATGAAACGTCTGCAATCAAATTGCCCAGCTCAGCGAACAAGCCGACGACCATATACGCTACCTGAGCAACCGACGTTTCCTCGTGTGCATCCATAACCTCAGTAGCAAAGATCAAACATAACTGTAATCTTTGGTTTCTGAAGTATTAACCTAAAGTGAAGTGGTTGGCCACGAGAATGGAATGACAGACTGAGTAACATTGAGTTAATTGTTTCGACAGACCACTTAAACGGTACCTATTTTGATTCTCTGCATATCCTTTGTTTGTAGAAAAAGGCTGGGCAGCTTTCTTGTTTTTTTCACTTCTCCCGACAGCAGAAAGTCCAATTTTCCCTCTATAGACATTGTGGCCTCTATCTATAACAATTATACCTCTTGTAACTGAATACACTGTATTCAAACTAATGCAACCGTCTGAACTTTGTGCAAGATTACCTATTGGCCATACTTAGGAAACATTCATTGAATCTGTGACAATCATGTAACAATCTTACCAGTCAAAACGTGTCTATTTGTCTCAGAATTCCCTTGCTATTCAACAGTGCATTATAATGCCAACATTTTGATGCATTTGAATTCATATTCCTAGAATTTCGAGGTTTTCCACCAGGAGATATTTCATGCCCGGTATCTTGCAATTTGCCCCTCGTCTACTTTAGATATTATCCTAGGGTTGTGACTAGTTAGGATGCTCATTTTTTCTGGATGCTTAAAAAAACAGTGAAGCACATTTCAGTCACTATATACTTGTGGATGGGTCTGGAGAATTCATGAGGCATACAGCGAGAGCCAAGCATACATCATTCATGGTTTGGTGATGTGTTGCAGCAAATTAAACATATCATCCCAAAATTTAAATTGGAAACTCAGAGATGGATTTTGACTGTAAAGTGTTTCGTGTGTGGATGGCGATTCTTCTACTAGCCATAATTGAAAAGTCGGGGAATGCTCTCAATACTGCGTCAGCTTGGTGGGAAGTGTTTCAACTGGTACAGCTGTTGAACTTTGGATAAAATAACCGGTCATAATAAATGCTGGGTTTTGGAGACAGGTTTCGCTTCTTAATTGCATTTGTTGATTTAATCGATCTGGGAATCCACGCCCTGTGTAGTGATTGAAATGGCTAAGTTTGAACGTGGGTAATTCTTTGCATAATTTTTTGGATGTTTCACTTTGGTTAACCAGAACGCTCTACTTGGAAGTTTCGGCTGACTCTGGAAAAGCTTCCACAGGGTTTTGTTGGCAGCGTCGGATTCCTCAAAAAGTTGGGCTTTGTAAAGTTACCATTCGCGCTAAAGTTTGAAATCAAAAACTCAAACAGCACAAAGTAATGTTTGATGTCCCAAGTGAATCTGCTTCTGGGGGTAAGGAACTCCACTGAGCATATGAAGGTTAAACATACTTTTGTCATACTTTGACATGGTTGTGTGGAAAATTCTATTTTAAGCTGTGCATAAATCATGTGCAGCTCTTTATTACGGCTTGTGCTATCCTTAGCTTAAGTCTAAGATAACCGTTATTTGGCGGGAGGAATCTTCACAGGTTATGCCACGCCTAGACTGCCTGTTCCATGTTTAAACTCGTAGTAACACCAAGTATTGAAGCCCACGTTTTTCTTGTTAACGTGAACAGGAATGCCAGGCTATGTTATGGAAGCACCGAATTCCGTAAACTTAGATATCTGGAGAATTATTGTCCAATGTCGTGCAAGTAAAATGTCAGGTAGACAAAACATCGGAGCCCACGCCTACCTGATAAACTTTAAATAGGGTGAAACCGGTCGTGAGATATGGAGAGTTCTTAGCAAACTTCGAACTAGCGTGTTTCGTCTGCACCATCTCGACTATGGTTGTGCGCACTATCTGATATCCCCAAGTGACGTATCAGCTTGGTGGATCAAACTTTAATCACCCTAAACGTAACTTGAAAAAGCCTACAACACACGTCCTACTTTGATAGCTGTTTGATTTTTCGTTTAACAAGAATGAGATAAATTTTTCTGGATGCCGAGGAACTGATTAGTGATACGCGAGGGAATCTCCGCGTTGCTATGGGTGAATTTAATGATGACTGTTGGGTTGTATCGCAGGGGACTGAAAAGAATTGCTGGAACAACTCTACAGGCAACTGTGTTGTATCAAATTAGGCAACCTGAATAAACGGATACGATTATTTGGCCTGGTACAGTGCAACTGATTTTGAATACGACAGTCTTCACATCCAAGCAGTGGATTCTTAATTTAATATTTATCCACGTTAACGGCCTAGTTTCGCTTGTCTGAAATGTGGTTTGGACTTTAATGTAACAATTATGTACACAGGGCACGTGCAGAGTGACATATATCCTGCGGTACATATGTGTTAACAAATTAAGAGGCAAAATATATGATTCGCTTAAGAAGGTTTATCCAAAGTGGAGTAATGTGCGGATAGCATAAAATTTTCTTAGCGGTGTTGGTTTTGAAAATCTGGATAGTGGTAAAGTGTTTATTATGTAAGAGCCTGGAAATACTTGCCACCAAATAGGGTGACATTGTAAAGCGGGACTCAATGGATCTTCAGCACGGGCACGTTCGTAAAGTAGACATTGGACTGAAGAACAATAGAAGAACAATGAAGAACAATTCGCTCTGAATTATTCTTTTAGAAACCTGAGTGGATGCCAGTTAATATCTCTAACCACTTTGGTAAATCATGAATTAGCTGTCAAACCGCAAAAGCTACGAGGGATCATGTAGTTTTGTTGAAAGAGGAATAAGAGGAGAAGTTCAATATGCATGGGGGAACATTTAATTGGTACCTGGACGCCCAGAAATTACCGCTGCCCCCCAGACTTTACTCGTTACAAACATTTAGTCTTTCGCGAAGAGTGAATCAATCCTTTTTTGGTGAATCGCGGGCCTTGCTGATGTCGTAAAACACGTTCCAGAATATAAAATCCAAAGGTCAAATAATACACACACGCAATTGCCACTTAGTTCTATGGAAAATAACCTGTGCGTTACATTGAGAAAAAAACCATCCATCGTTTGATGTACCCCTCAGTAAGCTGAATGTGGACATTTCCAAAATAAGTTGTTCCTCTCCATAATGTTAGGCCTGCTCTGGATCATTGTCATCCCAGTCAACCTCTTATGACAAACAGTTTATGGCTTCCCGCTTCTGCAATGAATAACACCATGAAGACATGTGAAGTCTAACGGAGGTTTCACCTCTTTTCTTATGAGAACACGTGTTATAATTTGAGCATCGTTGTGAAATCTCGCCAGATACATGTAATAGCTGAGATAGGTGGATTCACAACAAAACATAAGTGATATGGCGCCACTAAAAATGCACAGTCTGAGAATGCTTGACCGTAAATCTATATGAACAAGAGGACCCTCGGTAATACTGCTCAAACGTACTCAAACTTTGAGTTCCCTGAGTCGAACTTTTTTTATTCCCCAAAAAACGCAATGATTATTTGCTGTGAAATGTGACGGGGATATCACGAGCTCCTGAGAAAAAGCTGCATTCTGGAGAAAGCTGCTGGTCAAACAAACGTGAGTGTAACTAACAAGTAGAGTACTTTGGCATAGGTCGGTGTGGATCATGCTCCGTTTTAGTAGCCAGTCTTCAGGAGTTTTGGAAGAGGAAAGGTTCACATTTGTTTCATTTGGCACGTTTTTTAGACATTCCGGCAGCCCGCCCGAAAACATTAAATTCACCGGAAGAATGTCTTGAATGAAGGATTCTGCTGGGATCATTTACAGTCTTCCTATAAAACCAACCTAATTTGCGTTTGATCTTATTTCATCAATTGTACAAAACTTGATTTTGGAATAAAGCCAAGATTTGATGAGTGGGCATTTCCGCCATTAAAAAAAGCTATATCATGTGAAGCTTTGAATAAGATAAAGCCTTTAAATTGATTTTAACCCAACCTTCTGGAAGAGTTTTATGTTAGAACTCTCGTGATTTGTTTTATTAAGACCGATGCTGAAAGACCCTTTATGCGTTGACCTCCAGAACCAGAATAGCATTAATGTGGTTCCCAATTATTGTCATGTGACATTATTAATTTTCTTTAGGTTAGCAGTCAGCTATCGTCCATCAGTTCTTCCATACATGACCCCAAGTGGGACACTACTGTGTGCCAGTCATTGTTTTGCCAATCTCAGGATACTCATCTGCTCTGATTGTGCGTCATCTTGCCCCGGTAAATAATGTTCTCAACGTTGTCGTGACATCACCAATATTTGTTTGTAAGGGTAAAAAAATAATTCGCCCAAGCGTTTTTCAACGACAAACGCCTTGTCAATTTTTACTCCCATTTAAACCCACCCAGCGAAACCCTACCCTTTGTCTCTGAATTGCGCTTTATAATTTCTGTTCTTACATCCTCGGTGTTTACTTGATTTGATGAACCTTTAGCTTTCCGTCGCAGCCACCAACATTTCTTCTAAGGGACCGCGTAAGGAGGTTGCTTTTTTTGTTGGGAGTTACACTTATTAGAGCCCCGTTAAAATACTCTCTTTTATGAATTCCAAGTTTGCTCTCTTCCTTGGGAGGGTTTTCTTTATCCCACAATGATGTCATTTTTAACACAACTAGGCCTCCTGTAAATAGTTACGTTGACCACTAGGCTGTGAAAACCTCCTTTGGATTTCGCGCTATTAGCACAGGAAGATTCAAGGATGCTGATTCCTGGTAGATTGCCCGATTTAGTCGATTGGACGCTCGTTTACTCTTTACTCTATAGAGGTGCAGAAGGCATAAACAAGTGCTTGAAAATTAGCTGTTTTTCGCATGTTTTCCAAAGGAAATTTCATTTTTGCACATTAATCACCTGTAAATTTATTTGGAAATTCATCGTCTTTACCATGACTTGTTCATCAGCGTACACACTTTAGTTTTGTCTACTATTTATTCAGAATGGGAAAACAGAAAGCATTGAGGATCAAGTAAGTATTTAACAATTAATCTGGTAATGAGGAGGGACTGCCTTCACTATAAATGAATTGATTAGTTTATCCTAAAGTCATCTGTTGACTAAGAAAGATGTTGCACGCTGCGCATCGGCAGCACACACTTACCTATACCGCACCTAATGTGATAAAAATAAACAGCCATCCTTTTAACTAAACCATAAATAAATTCCCTTGTGTTTTTCGCAACTGTCTTCTATGCACATAGAGGAATGGGCTACTCATCATACTCAATCAAAATTCAACTTGCCTTCATGACAGAAAGCCTATTTTAAACCAGGCCGGCCAACGTATCCATACCTTTCTAAATGTCTAATGGGATAACTAGCCCATAAGGTTCAAATTAAATCACCGAACTCCGCTGCTGACAGTTTGGTTTCAAGCTTGCATGAGTTAAATTTCCGCTTTTGGCACCCCGACTAGAATATTTTGTGCTCATCATCAGTTAGAGTGATCTGATACCTTTGGGACCCTCCGCATCATGAGCTCAGCTTGGAATAACAGACGAAATATAACTTTGCAATTGGATTCAGAAAGTTAGTGCAATATCACACTCAGGTATCAGTAACGGGAAGTTCAGCCACGTACAATAAGAATCACGTGTGTCTCGGTTAAAAAGATAGGACGATCCCACGGAAGTCTGCTCGTGTTGCAAATCTTAACCCCAGCTTGTGCTCCGCAAAGACTCCGCCACTGAAGCAATAGAAAACAATGCTTTATTCCGTTGATACTTTGTGGACATGTATAGCATATACCCTAAGTATGCGAGTCTATTTACTGCCCTAACAATTCGGATCCGTCCATAAAACTAGGCTACAGCGAAACTTAATCGCGGACACCCTGCAATCATCAGATCTTATTTCACAATTACACCGGTGAATACAACTTCGAAGCCAGCACACTAGCTAGGAATAGCGGAAAGTGTTGCCGAATCAGGCAGCATAGATGGTCGTGGGTTTCTTCTTTGAGCTGGATAATTCGAATGGAACTATTTTAAGCATGACTTTTTGTGCATGTTGAAATAGTCTACTTTAAACGTAGACGTGACTCATGTGATTGTCGTATGCATTACGGAATGTCGCAAATGTGAAAATTCGACCCCTATATCTCACAGGGCGTTATTCTCAAACGCCAGTTATTAGTGGATGCCAATTGGGAGTTTCGATATTCCGCTACTAGTCGTTACGGATGTTAAATAGTAGCATCGCTTGTAGGAAGGCGAAATTCTTTTTGTGAGGGGTAGATACGGATGTTTAAGAGACGAACTTAGAATAGGTAGAGGACCACCAACAACGCTAAGAGGAGATATTTCTGCCATCAAGCATCCCAATAAAATGCATCATACGAAACTGTGGAAACATACAAATATTGGCGTTCAAGACTATTTACACCATACTCATACTAGGAGATTATATTCCTTATTAAGCTAGGCAAGCACGTGGAATCCAAAAGAGGAACGTTTGATGTGTTGTGAGAACTGTGTTAACATTCAAAAAGCAAAAAATGGAAACAAAATGGAAACTTACGTTGCTCGCGGTTGTGGAGGCTGGCTGCGTATGCTACGTGCATTGAATATCCAAAATATCAGGGGATTCGTAGCCGAGTTTAGTGGAACCAGTTTCTGAAAATAAGAACGAAAACTTGGTGAATTAAACTGACGAGCAACAGTGTCCCAAATCACAGCTTTAAATGCATATTATATTGCTTGGTTGCATTTGAAAAGTAATGCAAATGTCAGAATTATACCATTAACAACAAACTTTTGATGAAACAAAGGGCATCTATAGACAGCAAAACGTTAGCTTATTCTGTGCAAGTAGGAATTTGGTTACTTCCCAGGGTACAAACGTCTTCCATTTACTGGGTTTGATTCTTTGTGGAACGCGGGGTATACGTCACTATCAACTAATGAATCTGGTTCCTTTTTCTGCGATTGCTATGTTCTTGATTCCTCCAAGATATCTCGATCTACCTCGTTACGATATTCAGCTACATTATATGATACGATGAAAAACCTTTATTCGGTCCACTGCGCGGTTAATCAACAACTGAAAAAAATGTTGGTGTGGTAGTAGTTGGAAAAATGTTAACATATTATACGATGACTAAACATTGTCTCGTGATTAGTATTTATGATCCTTTTGTGTTTTTACAGTTAGCAATTGCCAATGCGGTGTAGGTAGTCATGACAATTTCAAGCTCAGTCTGTATGCAATCTCAGAAATATCAGCATGTATTCCAGGGATTCTGTTGATCATTTGCCTATACACAAACCGATTTTAAGACTGCTCTTCATATGCCACTAGTCATTTCAGTGTTCAGCATGTTTGCTCTAAGCAGCTCGTATAAATGCTAGTAAAAGTAGCCTTCCTCAAATCACAGTCACTTTAAACCTACTAAAAATGAAATACTGGGTTAGAATGTTATTGAAACCCGGAATGATACCGAATATACTGGACCATGGATAACACTACCCCTCTTATTTACTTGCGCTATTGATCGGAAGGGATGATAAATAAAGGGCTATCTACGATTTTTTCAATCATTCAGAAGGCAGTATTCATCTATTTTTCTTAGTGCTGCAACTCCATACCTTTAGTATCTTTGAACGAACGAAGGTCAACCAATTCGAGCTGCAGCATAGTCAGTTAGATGTTGGGCATATCACAAAATGACGCATTCCAGTTTCAACAAAGCCATAATTATGTAGGACTATAAATTGATGCCACAACGGCAACAGCATGAAAAATGTACTCAACAGAATCAACGATAATATATTGAGTTTTATACTAATAGAAATATTAGCTGCACAGATTTATCAAGCATAATGTGATATTTTGCGGTTACGCTTATGTAACAAGTTCTCTGGTGGGGAAAATTTTTTATTTCAGTATTGTGATTAAATCGTAATCCCAGGCAAGGCCGCAGGATATTTGGAAAGTTTCCTTTTGGGGGCTATCTTGCCGAGAAGTCGTTCTATAGAGTGTCCTTTGTTTGGAATGTAGACATCTTACGTTTTGCAGGAAGCATTTCAATAAATGACATGGAACGTTTTTAGGATTCACCGACTGATATCCATTCATTTAGGTGCACCGGAGAACACTATGCTTCTGCAAATTGTTTACTGACTCGTTGACACTGGGAGTGACTAGTGTTATAGAAGTATTATGCCATTTATATGTTGAGAATGTATCTGTACAGTTATCTATTTAGGGCAACACCAACCCCAGAAATGGCTACAATCAGTTGTTTCACTGAAAAGAACTCTCGCAGAGGACGAAAGTTTGTTGATTCAAATCTCTCCACAAGTTCATGAAAGGCGCATTACCGACAATTTCAAACTAGAAAAAATCAGCTGATTCCTTGCCCAGAGTAACTTTGCCTACAGGACGCAAGTTCAGTAATATTTATGGGTCTTTGAACAGCTTTCTAGAGGAATCTGGCATGTCCATACCCTGCCAAGGAATAACACGTAGCATGCAATTTCCAAAATTCAACACCATTTGGCTTTAATACCTCACCAAAGCAAATGCGGGATCAACAAAAGCTGGCCAAGTATAACTTCAGCACTCTGTATTCACCGGTTAGTATTCTGCGAGTTAGATCTCTGGTTTGCGGGCTTCAAGGATATGCAACTAGCGTGACGGTCATACTGCAGCCGGTGATGGAATATGGTTACTTGGATTACGCAGGTATACGAATTAAAACCCAGACAAAATTCATTCTAGAACTTAAAAAAAGAATTCTCGGTCGTGCCTTGCAGCACTTTTGGTAACATTTCAAACTAAGCGCACGTATCGTTGACAAGACTGTTAACTCCTTTTTTCCACCTACCATTGTCAAGCTGCCTGACGGCGACAGACACAGTCGTCCTGTTCTATTGCTTAGAGAACCTACGATTGGCAACTGTCTCTAAGTAAAATCCAAACGTTTGGTAGTGCATAGATTTCTGCTATAACGTTAAGAGGTATATAAGTCGAAATTATTTATTTCCTAGAGGGTTACGTCGAGTATGAATCAAAGATACAGCTTATACGTAGGAACAGATAAACAACACTGATCTGCATGTGGTAAAGGAAAGGAAAATTGGTTTAGACTTTATGATGAAAGCTACTGCTAATAGGCGTGAATAAAGACCGACCGGTTCAATCCATTCGCTTCGGAAGGCAACTTCAATGTCTTCAAAAACGTTTCGTTATTTCTACCGAATACCACCAAACCTTTTCGAAAACGATGACTGCGCAATCGGTTCCAATTTTTTTTCACGTGACTCAACTGCATTGTCATTCAACTCACAACTTTAGCGCACATGGAAGTCCAGTGCAAGATTACTATTGATTGTTCGTACAACAGAAATTACAGATCAAGTTGTTTTGATATTGTTGAGGTAATTATTTATTATACATTACATTTATTATATCATTATTTATTGTTTATTTATTCGAATGTAGGTCAAAATGGCAGTTTCCATCGAAATCTGAATAAAAACTGCGTTCCATTCAAATAAGTGGAATTTAAAGCATGTCAAGTTGAAATTCGGTCGATTTTTAAACTGAGAAACGTACCCTATTTGTATACATTTCAGCGCCATTTTTCATTCCGAAAGCGTTGTAGATGTCAGAGTCTATCGCTTAGCTCTACTTAAGTCCTTGATTTGTCATCTGTGTCGGTTTTAGCACTTCACTCGATGGTGGTAATTTTCCACATGTCTGTATGGACGTTCTGGTTTGTTGGAAGCACTTTGCCTGCAACAAGTGGGTTATTGTCCATCAAACGAAATATTGTATCATTTTCTGGACAACGATGAAGTAAGCAAACAACTTCGTTCTTTGGGAATGTCACTTGCCTGACGGCTCTGTTGCTAAGAAACTTTGAACATAAGCCCTTTGAGAGGAAATCCATAACTACAGGTTGTCCACTTTTTAGACCTTGATGGACGACGTATTGCTTTACAAACAGTGAGAATTACAGGCATTTGAATGACGGCATAAATGTCTCCTAGCCATTTTCTGCAGATGCAAAGAATAAACCTTACCTGAATAAGAGGGGTGTACATCAGGAGAGTCCGAGCCTTCCGATCTAGGACCTCGAACGTAACCAGTAGGTTCCACACCATAAACGGGCACCAGCAAATTATATAGACTGGGAAGAAAGACAAATTAGGTATGGGTGTTAAATATTCACCATATGTTCCATTAGGAAAACAAGTAATTCGAAATAGATATGCATGAACCACACTTCGGAAAAGTTTGCTCGCATACATTGGCTGATGCATACGTTGGCGGCTGCTGATATGTTTGGAACGCGGTGGCATGCGGAATGCGTCTCGGCAACTGCCTAAGGAGGCGTAAGTCAGCTTGACTATCTTGGTTGACCTAAACCTTGCACAGACACTGCATCCTAGCTGTCTTGATCCTAGCATTGCTGTTGCTCATTTGGCTGACAGAAAGAAGCAGTATTTTGGTGAATGAACTGTGAATATTTCTATTTGACAAGCATGCTCCATAAAAAGGTAGCGGGTGTGATTATCTATTTATTGCCCTTATATTCGTTGAAGTACATTTGCATGGCAAGTGCTTTATGAACTTTATATTTATGCAACAGGTCAAAATTTTGCGTCGACAGCTATGAATGTACTGGAGTTTCTACTTTGACTGGTTGCTTCTTAATTTGGGTCATCATTTTCTAATAGGGAGCTACCGTTTTTTTGAAAATCGCACATGTAGAGAATCAGTATAGTGACATTTTCGAGATTGTTTTCCTTTTACTATTTATTGGAATTTGTCCCATCACTCAGCATATCCTTTTCACTTCGGGCATGGTATGACCTCTCACAGTACAAAGACTTGTAGCGCAGCAGTTATACAAATAGCAGCCGGGGAAATACATTTGGCGTTCGCGCTTGCGGATGTGATCAATTTTTATCCTAGGTATTCCAGCTCAGGATATCGATATAACGAGCCATCCTAGACGTCCGTTGCCACGTAAAAAGTTCACCTATTCAACACAAAATTCACCATGCAAGCAGTAAAGCAGACTGAAGATGAAGTGACTTTGACAATGTGTGAGTGATAGATGAACCGCAAAACTGAAGGTTTCAAAGAGTAAACCGTTGAAAGCATATTGATTATAATAACCTGCCACCTCCAAGCACTTTTGCTCAACAAGAATACACTGCTCCGACAATATATGATTGATATTTAGATGCGTAAAATCCTGTAAGGTGCATCGTTGAAGGTGAAATCCACAACCCTGTTTGCCGTATGCATTGAAGCCTGATTTGCAATAGTTCAAAGGGGAAAATCTAAGGCTTTATACAGCATAGCAAAGAAACAGTCCTCAGTTGAAATCAGACATTACTATTTAGCTCAGAAAGTTAACAGTCCTAAAGGTAGTTTAAAATCAACACAATCATCAAATATCATATTTTTGGTGGCATGAATAGCAGTTAGAGTGGCACCGATGTCTATCGCCGAGCAATATAACGTGTTGGAGTTATGGATGCGTATGTTGTTGTATTTTGTGTACGCCAGAGTGTAGTATCCTCTGGCATTAATTATGTCGTCAGTTCTCATTGGAATTAAAACAATTTCCTTTTTCCTGTCCTTTATTTGCTTAACGCTATTGTTGACCGTGCCTCTCACTGTTTTCATTTCGGACAGAGCATATTTAGCGTCTTTTATCAACAGAAGAATTTCTCACCTTGCCCACCCCGTTCGTTCACTTAATTAGCACTAAACAGAAGGTACAAATCAAACTGCATGTTATAATGTATTCATTTTCTGGGTTACACAAGTTGAACTCGAGAAAAATGTTTTTTCAACTGCCTAATAACTTTTCTTCAAGACAAAATATGCGATAATATGCCGTTAACGCTAAACGGCTCAACGCTAATTGAATACAGCACCCGAATAAACTCGGAACTTAGGGCAATTTAAAACAATTCTAGCGACACTGCAAGATACTGATGAATTCGTTAGTCTAACTCATTGGCATTTAGCCTTTTCGCCTTGCTTGGCATCCGGTTTGTGAGCAAGTCGGCCACTAACGGCTAGAACGCATGTAAATTAATGGTCAGTAGGGGTTGCATTGCTCTTCCGGACGTTTGACCTAGAGGCATTTTTATTTGCATTAAGCACGTGCTTTCAAAAGTTACCGCTAACACCGCTCTCAGAATTTCAACTAGGGTTTGGTCCAAAATTTTTGAGAATAGAAACTTCAGGGCCAGAATTTTTCGTGCATTTTTGACAAAGAATTTTAAAACGGTCTAAAATGGGAAAAATTCAAAACTGTTTTTAATTGGCCGAAAAATAGTTAACCATATTCAGCATTTTGAGTTCCAAAGTGGTTGACATTGAGTTGGTATTTGGTTTCTCTTTGAAAATGGGTTAAAATATGTCAGATAATACATAAAAATGTTACCTGCAAAGTACCTCCACTGCACCTCTTTGCCAAAACAAATATTCTATCGCTCACTTTGTGTAAATATTGGTAACAACATGTAAGCCAAGGTGTGCATTCTGGAATCGTATTCATCTCGGTTGACTTAATAACCTGACCATTTTGATACAATGGTCAAATGCGTGGCAGCGTGAATTACGAAGGTTTGCTTACGATTATTTCCTTTGATGTAGGGCTTAATTTCAAGACGCTTTTTTCCTGATTATGAATTGAAACTTTTTGAAGCTGTTTTAAACTTTTGTGTCGTTTCTATGAACCCGATTTACTGTGGAATAACTTAACAACGGTTAATAGTGGTCAAACTTGACTAATAACACCAACACATTTTCCTGTGATTGTTTCTGATATTATTTTGGTTAGGTACATATTTTGTCCACCCCAAATTTTCAAAAGTAAACCTTCATTGCCCTTTAGAGAAAAGGGAGTTTTGTTCTATGCAAAGAGGCGTACTGAAACTTGTCCTGCAATTATGAACCTTTGAGTGGCTTTTTCTCATATATCCTCAAGAAGCTCGACGTTTTTAACAAATGGGGAATACTCACGGCAGTACATTTTTGGAGTTCATTGGAATGCTCAGGATACGCACCCAAACAATGCAGTGGGAAATAAACAGCAGTTTGGTTGGTGTCATAATCAACAACCGGATAGCTGCCAAAAATGTCAGACTTCTCGGTTATACAGCAAATGTGATTATCCGTGCCGTCATTATCGGCATCTGATTTCCAGTCTGCTGTATGAACTCTTAAACTTCTGCCAATTATTCGAATGAACATAAGTTTTATAAACGCTACACCAGAATATTTTTCCTATGTTGTTCGAAATATAATAAATAATTTTCTGTCTCGTAAAACCTCGGCATTGTTTCTTGAAATGTTAGATAAAAACAATTTACATCATGTTCATACTTATTCGACTCAAATCAAAGGTGCCCAAGATAGTCTGGAAAGCAACAGCTTTAATTTTATCTCAAGATTTATTTAGATGTTCTCAGTGGGATAAAGTGCAATGAACAAGGAGGCGATCAGGTGTGGATTGGTAACGTCATGGCCACCTTTTTTCATTACAACACGTGGTTTTATAAAACATTAGTAATGAAAGCGTGCAGAAAGTAAATCAGAAAGATAACGTATGAAGTACTCCTTTTTAAGAATCTATTTTGGTGTGACCTTCATGTAATCAATTTTACTTATCATTTTTGTTACACTTGAACTTACCCTTTATTTTTTATTGCTTTATTGACCAGTTCAGGCTAAATGATCACAGAGAGTCGCATTCAATGCAATATTTGTGTTTCCATTAAGGCGTTCTACAAAGTGAATACCAACTTGGAATATGTTCATATTATATATACACATATATATACGAACGAGATATTTGCGGAACTAATAGGCCTTCATTCTCCTGTGCTCCACGTAAAACTGAACATTCTAAATTATCTTTGTTAAGCAGCAAGGGTGTAGTGTCTTATCACTAATATTCATTTTCGTCCAAAAACTGAAGTCTGAATTCCCATAGAAAAACGTTTGTGAATGTGAATCTTTCACTGGAGAATATTCAGTGGTTTCTTCCGGGTTTGTAATTTTTCGAACATGAGTAGTTGGCACTTTGCTTAGGGCAGATATGCGCCCCAGTTATTGTGTTGGTGTACCGTTTGCTTGTAGTAACGCAGGTGAAATCGAAATACGAATGGTTTATACTAGCTTGAAAGTTTCACTAACTTTGTTTCATGTGGACAGGAGTTGGGCACTTTATATTCAGAAAATGAGGGAGGAAACGATGATACATGTACATTTATTAACACTGCAAACCATCGTGCAACAATAAAAGAAGGATTATGTGTGGAGACTTTTATTAGTTGGAGCTATTTCTTCTAGGGAATTTTCTGACGCCCCTAGATTGTTAGAAAGTGCAACCTGAGAGTATTCAAATATTTTGTGACTATTGCTAGTCCGGTTAGCACGAGCCTACCCACTGTTATGTACTACTGGTCTTTAAATGATGTAGACTGTATTGTAGTGTAGACTGTAATGTATTTGGACTGTATTATAAGCAGAAAGTCGGTTCTCTGTGAGCAGTTTTGCAAAAACAAGCAACACGAACAGTCATTCTTCTATATGTAAGGGACGTACTGCATATATGCCAGCATGATGATAGCAGGATATTCATCAAAATTCAAGCGCATGTGATATAGTGCTTCCGTTTACCAGTCATCTCCTTGTCAGGGCTGGTTGGTCATACTCCCAACAGGAGGGCCCGAATAATTTTTCTGGCTTAGTACATGATTTCATGGGGGTCTGGTACTTTGTCAGATTGTGTTGTTTGCTATGTTTATCAGCTGATAACAAACCACCTGCTGTTCGCTTCTATGATACATCCAAACAGAACCAGTTTTACTACAAAGAATGACACTAATGCACAATGCATTTTCTTCTTCATAGTTTGCTTGGCCACCCGAAAACTCATTGCATAATTTAAATTAAAAACGTGTAAATTATGGTATGGCCTCAAAATGCACGATGCGTCTGAAACTAGTGCAAAACTGGGTGCCTCATGCGTCAAACAAAAATGTTCACCGAAATCCACACTTATGTGCCTGTAACATCCCGACAGGTGGGACACAGTACATATCCAACCGAGATAATATTCTATATATTAAAAATACGGTGCTTAAAAACGTCATATATTAACGTACTACTTCTTGACATGTGACGATTAGGATAAATAAATGTAAATTTGTTTCGTTTGTACCTAACGTTCAACTTCTCACTTTGTTGAAGACCAAATGATCGATTAGAAAAACTATCGAGTTACTTTGCAAAGTATCAACTGAATGGTGGTATCGTGCTTCAAGAGGCTTGCTAGTGCTAGCTTACCTTTCGTTTTATCAGGAACACTTCATTAGAAAAGACTATCCAAGAAAAAAGACCTTGCGCAACACGAAAGCTCAGTCCTGAGTTGAGATGTGAAATGAGCACAACATATCGCATACGGGGGGTGGAACGCATGTTTTCACAAAACCCACGACAAATATGACAGAAGGACATTTCCTTGAACAAGGTCGTTCTTAGTGACCCAAACGTCGGACACTTTCTGTAACACATCCTGTCCCCAGCATTCTCCTAATTGACGAGAAATATCTATGGGTTGTGAGTTGCAACTATACGTTTCCATTTCAACTTAGTAATACATCTATTTTAATTTATGACTCATGTTCATGAAATCAACTTTCAGTTACGCATGTTCTGGTTGATAAACATCAAAACGTTTTCGCGCTATGTAGGTCTATACCAGACTTTCATGAAAATATGGTGTAAATACGAGAACAAACTAGTGACAGTCAAAATGGTGCTCACATTTCATAACCAAATTAGAGAGACGAACCATATTTTGTGGACAACACTAGAATTTACTGTCCGAAGAAAGTTTTCACCAACAGAGTTCTACGGTAATGACTGCTGAGTGGACTTTGCACGGGGGGTAATTTGGTCAGGTGAAACTGACAATTAATGAAAGCATCCAGTTTTTAGACAGGCGCCTCAAGGAGGTTGGTTTAAAGACAAAGAGGATGAAAGTTTCGTGCGACAGTATATGGAAGCGTTTGATGTAATATGCAATTCGGTGAATGTTTGTTGATAAATATCGCACCTTTCGCTTGAAGACCTGTACAAACTTTCTGCATTCTTGGTAATCACTTACTGGCGAATAGTGGGATCAGTGAATCTCTATTATTTATTTGATAGCCACCGACTCTTCCTCATATTCATAGACTTTGGTGCTTGGTGACGCTATTATTTTTGCTATTTTTTATTAGGCGTTTATTATTATCATTATTATTAGGCATGTATTCGTTTGAAAATTAGATCCCTGAGGCATCTGGTCTAATAGATCTGTACGGAAAAAAGATTTTGGTTCAAGTTGTCAGGTTTTTGTTATTACTGCCTCTATACATGACGGCATGGCTCAGTGGTTAAAGTGCGAATACACTTACTTGAAGGTCCGTCGTTCGAACCATACATCTGCCCGTCGACCTCCTCCGTCTACGTTTGTGCGTGACAGTTGAGCATCGAAATGGTGCTACAACTGAACAATCTGCCTCTAAAAATACATGTGCGTTTGAAAATTCTGGACATGTATCACTACTTTCCATTACTTTTTATCACAAGCTTCTTCCGTGGTGTACTCGACTGCTATCGATATAGAAGTGACATCCTGATAGATCCCACGGATAGATTTCTGATAGATACTACAATTAAACGTAGATATGCTCTAAAAGTTTTATTTCAGTTCCATTGGAATAAGTTGTTTTATTAAATGCCAGTCATCAGGGAAAGATCAAAATTCTATGTGGTTAGCGCTGCAACGGAAATTTCGATTATTGGATGGAGTTGTGAAAATCTTGTTACCTTTCTTTTGATAATATGGGAAGAATCGAGAAACGTACATTGATTACATTTTTCATGGGCCGCACGTAGCCCAGCGTGTGATTTTCAACTAAAAACCACGATGCCGCATGTTCAAATCTCCCTGAAAGTTTGCGATCAGTGCACTGCTTGCTACTGTCAGTACTGATGAGACGGCTGTGCTTTCAGGCATAGATCAACCTCATTTGCAGCAAACGGCCGCATTGGCTCTTTGGAAATCGGTGACAAACGCCGAGTTCTTAAACCTATATTAACCATTGTTGTTTTCAAACTATAGATAATGGGATATATTTAGGATGCTATTGCTGAATCCGAATTATTTGCCTTAAAAAACCGTAGAATTCTTTTTTTCTAAAATTGAAATGGTTTAGCTCAATTATGTCTTTCTTATGGCTGTGAGCCTAAGCACCGGGGTGCGGTACAAAATCCAAATTGACTTAGCAACCTAGTACTACATTTTGCAAGATTTTACTTCAAAACTTTGGAAGAATGTTTGCTTTGCACCGTTAACCACAGTTTTCTAAGTTTGCTCACCTGAAACAATTACAAAGGTCATCTTAACCGTTTTTATTCGTGCCCTGGGAATACAGCCGGCTGCAATGTTGGCACTCTGTGAGGGTTTGTGCAAAAAACCATCGGTGGAGGAACGTTTATGCCTCACATATTTTGGGATTGCAAGACGGAGTCTTCTGTGGTCTTTCACATGTGGAGGATATTCCGGTGACCGACAGGTGGGTTCGCATTCATTACGTCCGCGTTTCTCACCATGGTCAAACAAAGCCGGTTGCAACTTTGAGGCTTTCCATATTGTGGTCACCATAATAATATGACAGATGGCTATTATGGTTGCCGGGATCATAAAAACAGACACAGCAATACACGTCATGTATACCTGAAGAAGAGAAACAATTGTAATACTTTTGTGATGCCTTCAGTGTCTAACTTGGAAGTAAGTCTTATCAGCAAAATGAAAGACGTTAATCACATGACATGATCGCCTAATATAACCACGCCAATACTTCTAGGAGATTTTGAACTCTTTTATTCGACAGTTTGTGACGTTATAACAAATTAAGCGTTTAATAATAAGTTGTTATCAGATCATCAGATCAGACAACCGGTTGGAAGATTTAGCTATCTTACTAACTAGCCCTATCGGAGAATTGAAAATCTGTTTGTAATGCTTATTTACCTTTTACTCAACTTACTTTTGTATCGACTGTCCTAAAGTTTAAGTAGCAGGCTTCACGGTCCGTTCCTTCACCAGTCTTTTGTGCCAGTATCAACCCCGGTAATCCGCACAGACTGGCCACAAACCAAGCACCGCAAATCAGAAGCCTGGCTTGTGTTTCTATGAAATAAAATGAGGCAGTATTGAAGGGGTCTCGTTATGTATCGGAAAAGCAACAAAATTAAATTCACCCAACCACCTCATTTTTTGAATCAAATAACACATTTCCTGGGAAAATATTTATCAGGCAGTTTTCATTTATTGAAAGGGGAAATTCTGTGTAACGTACTGATTTTTTCCAATGAACGCATCAAAAAATCGGTTGTGAAACTTGCACTCGTAACAGCCACTGCTTTTGGAATATTGTGCTCAAGAGAACTCAGTGTGCGTATAATAAATAAGCACTTAATGAGCTGTACGTGAAATTTCAGGCAAAGGAACAGGGTGTATCCACCCAGGAATGCGAAGCGCACGATGAAATTTGACGCATCACTTTTTTTGCGTGCCAATTTTTTAGATTGATGTTGTTTTTCACGAATGTCCGTCCATACCAAATTGGAGCCAAAAAATCTATCAACACAAAGATATTAATTTATTGCGCACAGCTCAAAGCTTTGCATTGGGAATGCGGAATGCAGAAACTGTCAAAATATTCAAATTACAAGGCTAAATGTTTTACTCAAACTCTAACACATCCTCACTCAAGATTAATAAAAGACGATATTTTAGAATAGTTTTTTGGCTTCGTCAGCGTCAGCATCGAATTCTTTGTTAGTTCACTTTATTCACTTTCCCTTCCTGGAACATGGAAAAGATACAATTGTGTTGATACAATCCTTCCATTGCAATTCCCCTGACGTTCCTGTTGCTCTTTGCTACACCAAACAAAAAGTTTGACATTGGAAGGGAGGATCTGTGGTGGGAGACCTGTGGGATTTATGGATGATGGAAGAACCGAGTTATAATCGATAAACAGCGTGGGTTGGCATAGGAAGAGTGTAGAAGGAACGTGTGTCGATTCGACGGGATTGAATGTGGGTGCATTTACTGAACCTTGTATGTGAACTTTCTTACGATCGGCAGCAATTTTGCTGATTATATGCACGCAATACCCACTAGTCTGAGGTTGGGAAGAAGTTTGAGGAAGGGTGTAAGAAGTGTGGAGGGTTGCAAAACCAGAATTAGAAATAGGGAAGCAATAACAAACAGGTAGAATATTGTGTGACCAAATGGTATTCGTGGTTATACTCATGTCCTGGTCCCGGACCAGCGAGAGAGTCTCGTCAAGGCGTAAATGGATTCAAAGACTTAAAAAAGCTACCATTCAAATAACTGGACGCGTGTTGATTTTAGGTAGTAGCCGCTTGCTGGGCAAAGTTCTACAGGAAGGCAAACGAACAGAACAGAATGACCGCAATAAATAGCTTGTTGCTGATGTGGAAGCACAGAGGTTTTAGGACTGAAGTACATATCTATTCAACGTACACTAACTCTAGATTTCCAAGCTAACAATCCAACTCCCCTGGATTCCCTCATCAATACAAATGCAATTGTTTAAGTGAGGGGTGTAAAACTTTCGGAAACGCAAATAACAATCCCAACCGACATCGATCCATGGAATGTGAGACCCATTCTGTTTGTTTTTAGAGCATGGTGAGATCTCTCCGTTGTGCTCCATACTAAGTTAAAGTAAAATGGCTGGAAATGCTTAATCCAGCTTACTATACCATGATAATAATCCTACGTTGGCTGGTGGGGAGAAAATTGCATTGTCTTACTCGACAGAGAAAAATGATCATATGTGCCAGTAGTCAACAGGTCATCAAAATTCTTGGAAATACGGACCCATTTAGTTCAAGAGTTTCCAGGTGAACAATGAATCCAGGACTTTGGATAATGTAAGTAGGGTAGGAGGAAAGCATTAATTGTTTCTTATCACGTAAATACGTGAGCTCGAAATTGGGAAAATATTCAAGTAGAAGAAACTATAAGTGAAAGAAAGTCATGATCATGTCAAGTTTTGCACAACAAATAAGAAACAAAATACAGGATCTATGAACAATGATCATCACTATGATAAGTTGCGGAGGAGGAGTTTGGACTAAAACGCCGGAACTTTACAAGTATCGCTTGGGAAGTTGGAGGGGAGTTTTGGAATTTGAGGTGTGAACTGAAAACCTATTGCTTGGGAGAGCGTGTCTGGTCTTCCATTAATGTCAGATATTAGAAAACAAGAACGGTGATAATCCCGAATTAATGTCCTTTCAAGATTGCGGAGGAATAAAATATGAGCCGATGTATTACTCAGTGTGTAAGCGATGAGTCTGAGGGATACACTTTTTACCATGCCAAAGTCCGCACCGCAGAAGTACTTCAAACACTGCATACTTTGTGATTCACCTCATCAGACTGGCACTGTCCTTGGCATGATTTCGAATGAGACGTTTCTCTCTTTTCTCCCATATTCTCCTGTTACTCTTTCGCATTCATCGCTTGCATTCACTTCTTATGTTTGTGACCATGCTCTTCAAAAATAAATGATAATTATATAGATAAAGGGCATTAGGTGCACTGTCTCTAGATGGTTGCTAGGCTTGCCTGTTATACTGTAAAGAAGCCACCATCAGACAAGGAGATGTCATGAGTACGCAGTAGAGTGGGTGACCCACTGGAAAACACCTGATCGGCAAACATTCAATGCACCCGAAACAACCAAATACCAACATTTCAAAATATAGCCTGTATCAGCCTATATATTTCAGCACGCAAATGCAGGATTTAACTGATCCAATAGTTATTGTTTCTTGATTTTTTTCAGAACGCAGCCTCCATGAACTTCTCGGTAAGAAGTTTAGCACTGCGGCAATTCCAGAGCAACTGACCAAAGAAATTTCGCATGCCCAGCGAAAACATAGCCAGTTGCATACATTGTAATTAAAATGGCAGCAGCCAACTTTACAGTAGCTGGACAGATGACAAAGATGAACGGGGGTAAGACGAGGGGTTTGAGGTTGAATCGCGGATAGGATTCTGTTTTTATTTAGAACAGATTATAAGCAGTACGAAGAAAATACTTGTTGACCACACAACGCTCCATCCCACAGCTGGCTGGATTCGTGTACGATCAACGCACGCGTTTCACAATTTTAGTTCATATGTCCGATAGTCGATTTAAGTGACTGTTCTCCATATACCAGAAAGAACATTCTTGCTCTCAGCGGTACTCACATTATATGCTCATGCTCACTTCTTGATGTCATCTATGTATTGTAGTTATCGAAAAATTCCACCATCATCCATTTTATACAGTGCGTGAAGTGAATACAATAAGGTATAATTTCAACAAAATAATCCCGTGGTACCCCTCTTACGGGCCGTCAACTTTGGTCAGACTGACCTGCTTATTGTCGAAAATTTACCCGATTTCTTCTCTCTTTCTCTGGCAGGGAATTGCTATATACGCTGTCAGCACGACATGCACCGTGCACTGAATACACTCAGCTAGAATTAAAGAGATGACTTTTGAATTAGTTGCTTCCCGTATTCTATAGTTAGGCCTATTTCAACTATGGTGTTCTGGTGGTCATACGTTCAAATCTTCAAGGCAGCAGAACCTCGACGTAGGTTGATGGTACTGTTGTCCCACCATCAGTGTACATCTCGTTTTAAGATGTCACAGTGCAGTAAACTAGTGTTACTTAAATATCCACATGGTTTGAAAAAGAAAACAGTGCGGACCATTACTGTTTTCGGGATCTAGTCATCAGGTCAGTACATACCCAATGGTTAAAATAGGAGCGAAAAATGAAATACGCTGCAAAGATTGGTTAGTGAAATGCAAAACGCGGAGACCCGAACGATTGGCTGTCTGCGCCCCCATGTAGCATCTAGTTGGATGCTGTAAAACAGTCAAGAGGGCTGTTGAGTGACCTGGCCGGTTGATTCGTCTCACACGACCACGGTAGATTCAGCGTTCGTACGCAACGCCGTTGAATAGATACTGGGAGTCTATTTGCCAAACGGTAAATGATTTGAAATTACTCAGTTGGCATGACTTTGTGTCCCGTGTCAATTAGGTGGGACGCGATTGAGCTCCTGGGTGAACTGCTGAGATTAATGGTATTCCGGTAAGAGAGGTGCTTGCGTATTCTCTTAGAAAGTTGCCGTGTCGTGCGCCCAACATACTCCGCTGAACGACAGTAGGAGAAAGAATACAACCACATGCTGGGTGAGGACTGGCATCTTGTCTTTGAGGTTTAAGTTGGGCAAACGGTTTGTTGTAAACCAAGACCGCAGAGTTTTAGCCTGAAGCGTGCGCTGTAGGTATTGCAACAAGCAGCGATTGACTGTGTCCGCCAACAGATCACCTTTATACGGTAAAACCAAGAGTGCTGGCTTCCTTCTAACGGTCTAGATATGTCCAACCGCCGAGCACGTGGTCATGCCAAATGAGTAATTTCAAATCATTTACCGTTTGGCAAATAGACTCCCAGTATCTATTCAACGGCGTTGCGTACGAACGCTGAATCTACCGTGGTCGTGTGAGACGAATCAACCGGCCAGGTCACTCAACAGCCCTCTTGACTGTTTTACAGCATCCAACTAGATGCTACATGGGGGCGCAGACAGCCAATCGTTCGGGTCTCCGCGTTTTGCATTTCACTAACCAATCTTTGCAGCGTATTTCATTTTTCGCTTCTATTGTAACCATTGGGTATGTACTGACCTGATGACGAGATCCCGAGAACTAGTGTTAGTTTTCTGTTAACTGGGGACGGCTGCGGGATTTCTAGAGATTATGATAACATTTTTGCCGTTTGTATGGCCAACATTCTCTCCTGGCAAAATAAACACCTGGAAGTTTGCATAATCGAAATAAATTCACTAGTATCGAAAGGCTAAACAGCGTGCTATTAAGGGGCAAAATTTTCTGAATTATTACGAACTAATGAAGAGGTCTGGAAAAACTTGAATCAAATAACTTTTTCGTACTTATCGCGAGTGCGCTAACTCGAAGTGAATGAAAATTTGTGGGCAACGACTATTTTGGTTAGCATTTAACAGTTCTAAATACATAATTAAGTACCATACTGGTCTGCAAAACTACGCAGTAAATAAACAAACCTGGAATGTATTTGAACACTGCAAAACACAGACATCTTGATGCATTATGTTTGGTGATTTTGTTATGATAAATTAGAATATTCCTACTATGAGTATGCAAAAAGAATCTGAGAAACAGTTTGGCCGAGGTGACCACTTCTTTCGAGCATCAAGCAGCCTGTATGTTTCAGCTTATCAAGCGTATAACCGTGGGATATAAGATTAATTTCCACTATTTCTACATGCAACCATTTGCTGTTTTATGGCTTATATCACCGGAACATTCGAAATGAACATTCTCGGAGTAAACTTACTGCTACTAACGCCGGATGTGGCGACCCTCAGCGGTCTGCAAACAGCTTCTGCCCGATCAATACTAAGAACGATCAGTGCGAAAGAACTGGCGTACGTGCTTGCAGACTGTAAGGGAGGGAAACACAATGTAGTATAACATTCATGTGGTCATATATTTATAGTCGCTTTCTGTAGTAGCAGAGGTATAACTGATCGTTACGCTTTACACATGTACTAGTCGTTTGTGGACTTTATCCTAGAGTAAGACAAAGAACTTACCGCCATGTATTTGACTAGCTTACAGATTGCAATCGGTGCTCTGAATTGAGAAGTATAGTCCAGTATACATTCTGGAAGAACTCCGGCGATTGCAACACACAAATCTAGTTAAAAATGTAAACATATTTTGGGATGGATAGCATCAAGAAAATAACGTAAAAAGTGGAAAATTAAGATCGGAATTACTATTTGGTCACATTCAGCGCAAATGTACCGAAATGCCTGTGAAACGTTTTATTTCTAACGCCGTGATATATCATGGGTACAAAATTCAAGACAAGTGGTGCAACAATTTGACAACTTTGGTATCACAAAGCCATTTTCGCTAATCTAAACAGGAATAGACTAATTGCTACTAATAATTAACCTCATTTCTACCTCTTTGTCGCGGTCTAACGTGGCACCTGTGGATTCCGCCTTCTATATCGATTTTCTATATCTCAGTATACAATTAGTAATGGTAAGCTGGTTATCGCTGTTCTTTGTGAGATGCCCATAAGACTCCCTCTTTTATGAAGTTGTTAACCGTAGTCACTTAAAGCCACCTCATAAAGATGTTGGTCCCATGGGCGACGTTTACGTGCACTGCGTCATATTGGAACACACTTTTACTAACGTTTTCTGATAATGAGCGACTAGCTAACGCCCGAATATTTTAGCGGAGGAAATGGTCAAAAATGACAAAGCTCACTTAAAAAACCTAGTGACGGAATTTGACAAGGGCGAATACCGCTTAGTTTGATTAGTTGGTGGATGCTGTTCAGGTCACGGCGTGACGGCATTACGAGATTTTAGTGGTTCACCTCCGAACTGAATGGTACTTTGCAGAGAAAAAGGGAACAGTGAAGCGAAATAATACGGAGGTCTTCTGCATTCGCTTTCAGTCTGAATAGTTACATTGCCCCAGTCAACCACTGTCTCACTGGCAACAAATCTTTGGTACCAGCGACTTGACATTTTATTTCCCGAGCGGACTGTTTTAAGCTTAAAATCACGGCTGATTTCCTGAAAGTTTGCCTTTCCGCCTCACTTTTGACTTGGTTTGTTTACGCCTGGTTTTATCTATTTTTGTCGAAACCCTTCTCTTCAAATTAATTAACATATCTGATGAAATCACTGCGCACCAAACTGCATCAACCTGTCAAACGAATTTTTACCAGCTGATAGTCGATAATAAACACAAACACACACCATCACTCATCAGGCCATCTAGATGTAATGCAAGTTGGTAACGACCACATCGGAGGTTCTATCATTAGACTCGGTTAAAGATTATTTTTGGCAAATGGCTGATGAAGCGGTACATCAAGTAGTCTGCAAGTTGTCAAGCTGCTCCACCATATGTCGGAAACCTTCCGTACTACTGGTGGTTTTGCTGCTATAAAAGGCTAAAGTGTCTGGTAATCGAACATCATGGTTAAGCCGACGCACTGATTATACTATAGCTATGACGTTTCCCGAATGTTTGTGTTGGTTAGTGGCAATCAAAGGATAATAATGAACACAGTAGTGATAGTGCATCAGTTTACTCCTTGTGGAGAAATTTTTCAGTGTTCATCAGGTACAAGGTGTTCTAGATATCCATAATTTGTGCATCACTGATGATCCCACAGATCCCCACAGATGATCACACTACCTTCTTGTGGGTCGATCGGACGGATTTGAAATCATAACATCTCAGTTATTTGGTTTTGGGCTGCATTGCTCTCTTTCACATTTAATATTAAAAGAATCTGGTGCCACTTTCTGCTCAATGGTTTTTTAGATCGAATTTGGTAAATTTCTGCCACAACAAGCAATTTGTAATACTGTGTTGACACATAAATTACATACGTCTTAGAAACCTGACAAGTTCAACTCCAGAAAGGGTACTGTAACACAAAAATGACAACTTTTACTTCAATCATTTAGATAGTATATTCATATGATCCTAATTCCCGAATACTGTGGCTGCATACGCCAATCACGCCTATTAGACTTAATGCAATTAAGGGACCGCACTCCACATCACTCGATCTTTTATCCTGCCGGCGCAAAACTAAAATTACCCCTAAATTGTACTGATTCTGAAAATTCCGAAAGCGAAAACCTAAGGACAATTGACATAAATCAAAAAATGTTTTTCGCATCAGGCGGTGAGTTCCTTTGAGTACAAGTGTAAATTGCACGTAAATTGCAGGTTATCCTCACTAATCTTCACCATCTTTTCATATGATATATTACACAGCACAATATTTTTACCACTTCGTAGCAGATGGATTTTTTTACTTTCATTCTACCCCAAAGTGATCCCTTGTGTTTTCATCTTCTCTCATGTCATATTTGGTTAACTGTATTTTTGTAAAACAGATCCGTGGACAGCGTTTTGAGCTCTGGAATCGCTGTCTTGTCCCTTTCCCTCACGTTTTTATTGCATAAAGTTTGTGTTTGTGCAAGACTTGGCTTGTAAGGGTTTTCCTGTCGTTGGCTTCTAAATTAATACGGAATTGTGCAGTGTTGTCTGTGAACAAGCTTTATCGTGAGACTTCCTTTGAAACATCTATTTCACTATTTATTAAAAAAAACAGACAAACCCGGATAAAATCACTGGGTGTACAGATATAGACATGACATTTGTGCATGCAATGCGAGTACCGCTTGGAGAACTCGACATTGCAACACGGCTACACTGGATATTTCACCGTGTCATTCGTCAAGCAATCAAGATTGTGCTTTTTTCTAGATACCTGTAGCGTAACTACTTTTTTAAATCGAAAAATATTCGTTGGAGAGCCAAATAACCCACTGTTTCTTTTTTCTAACTGAAAGTCCGTCATTTTGTCTCAAATTGCTGGAAACTACGATCCGTTATATAAAGTGTCACCTTTATTGTACTGCTTACCAATCTTTATTCTGCTTGGCTTATGCCTAGATTTGATGAAATTTAGCTAGAATTGCAGCCAACGGGCTAAATATTTAGTTATTAGAAACTTAATAAAATGGTACTGAAGTCTCAAGCAAATTGGCTGGCCAAGTGCAGCACCACTTACATCTTTTCATTTTCAACAGAACACTCAGGATGACATTAATGTGCACGGGATGAACTCCGGTGTGTACATAAACGCCACTTGTATAAAAAGGGTTTTATCATAATATTTAACGGTAATTTTTATTTGGATTTTTCGTGAACTAATAAGGGTAGCTTTTCAGCAGACATGCGGCCATTTTTAGGCACTTTTTGAAACACCTAGTCACGATTTTATCTCGTGAGCTTAGTAAGCAATAGAACTTTGAAATAGCTGACCGAACAATTAAAGCTTAGATATGTGTATACTTCACAATTCTACAGCGAGAAAAGGCTGCATGCAAGCTGTCCATAATAACAAAGTTTATAACGGTAAAATGATTGCTTTTTTATCCAAGTACCTAACCTGTGTGTTTCTAAGTGAATCAGGTCACACCCGTTAATGGGACAAAATGATATGCCACTGGATCGCGCTACTGGCAAGTCCTTGCGGATTTCCTAGATTGTATTTCTAATGCCGCAGTCTAAAGCAGAAGCAACCAGTGACTTTGAATCAGGTACAAACACGGATTTCTTAAATCCTGCGGAAACGATAGGCGTGCTTGACAGTTCAGACCATATTGACAAGACGTAAAATATAAATTTCTCCGTCAGATTCATCTGAGAACGGTGTACAAGACCATATGTGTGCCTGCTTGGCGCTCTTATTCTGAAGAAAACGGAGCCGACAAAAGGCACAAAGCAAGGTTGGATGTTGCTTTGTTTGCTGAATTAGACAGCTTTGTTTTACAAGTTTCAGTGTCAGGGGGGATGATATCGTCAATGCGATGTAAGGAGAATGATGTTAACTTGAATAATGATAAAACCTTTGCAATAAAAATGGCTTAACTAAACGACCAAAATGCCGGCCGACATTACAACCTGCGCTCTATATGTATGTTTACCAGCTTCAGGCAAAGACTTCAAGCTATTCTTTCCACAGAGCTCCACAGAAAAAAGCTGTAGAGTTCTAGATTCTGCGTTTTCTTTTGCCAGTGACTTTGCCTTAATATCAACTAACAATAAATCAACCATCCACAGTATTTCGCCCTGGCTTGACGGTGAATATTTCATAACGGACGATTTATAACACAAGACTGTTAAGGACAAGTGAATTCACGGAACATTGAAGTGATTCCTAGTCGGGTGGGTTTCTGTCATCCAAGCAACACCAGAAACGACCGAAAAAGACGGACTGGCGGATATTGTCGGTAGTGGTGAATTTGCACGCACGCAAAAATACTTCCGTACCAGTCAGCATCTCCTTTGTGACATGTACTTTGCTACCGGCATGTTTCCATTTTATACGTAAGTGGATCCCAGACAGTAGGCTGTTTTCACATCTGCAGCATATTTTGAAAATTACGAGAATCTGCTGAGAGGACGGTATTATAAATACCTCGTTTCCTAACAATAAAAATCCAAGCTTGACTAGAGCTGTCGTTCGAATCGACTAGCTGTGAAAGCCATGTGGAAGGCATCGGGTCGGGGATACTTCCCAGGAAGTTGCCGCTAGGTTCACCAGAATTACGAAACCGGTATACATTCCAGATGAGGTAAGAAAAGGAAAACTTCACAGCAGCTCATCCTGAAGTTTTGCTCCGGACAAGCTAAGCCAGTGGCAGCGTATTTGATACTGCATGTTTCAATAGTAAAACGCAAAACATCTATTCATGAGCGCATGAGCCTGAATTCTTGAAAGCATTAGTGTGGGCTTGATAGAAGCGGGGACGTATTGCATTAATAAAAGACATTGACGGATGAAGTGAAGTAAATCCTCCCTCAATTTCTGAAAACTAAATACACGTCAACAACCTGTACCGACTCCTCAGCCATAAGAAACCCAAATAGTTCTTCTGGAAAACCTCCGGCGGACATGTATGCATTCCGCTGTGAGGAAGAGGGTTGTGTAATACTGCAAGTAAGGGAACTGACGGGTGACTCCATCAATGTGGCGCCAGTTTTCACTGTAATTTTGACATTCTTAGGCCAGTAGATGGCACTCAGCTGACTACCGCGAGTTTAACCGTTGTACTTATTCTTTCAGGAACTCATTGGACTTACAAGCATATGAAGACTATCTGCTTTACAGTAACCATATGCAGCCTACTCGCTGTAAAACGGTTTACCCCAGGTGATCACATAACCGATGAGGGCTGCTGGTAAACAGTCGTTTTTTATCTACTTTTTAACAGAACAGTGCTTTCGGTTTTAAAAATAGCTATATATGGCCTTGCTTTAAAACAATCTCATCTAGCAAAATGAGGATAACTACGCTGTCAAAATTGTGATCATGCATTTGAACAGCCGTTTTGACAAGTTGCAGTGCACTTTGCATTCAAACTGTGGCTATATGTAACAATCACATGAAAGAATACTCAATATAACATCCCCTGTATAATATGTATATGTTATGTTATATATATATCTATCATATATATATATATATTATATAATATAACATCCTCTCTGTAATCAAATGCTGTATACCTTGTGCGAAAATTGTATCCTACCTGTTGCGGCAAGATTAACGATGAACCATCTCATCTGATTTTTGACATTTCTGTATAGAAGCGCCACAAGCACGCTAACGTTCCCCGTCACGATTATGACCAGAAGAACCAGAGATATCCCAAACCCGATGTCGCCAATCTGAACGAAAGAAAGTAGAGCATCATACTGCATAAGACCCATAATCATTCCGCTTTAGGTAATCAACTAAACATTAAAGTAGAACTCCCCAAGCATCATTTAATAGTGCAAAGTAGAACAATTTTATTGAGGGAAGAATTATTGAATTGTAGAACTCCCCAAGCATCATTTAATAGTGCAAAGTAGAACAATTATCTTGAGGGAAGAATTATTGAATTGTTGTTTTCTGAATTATGATGCTCCTCACGCAAAATCATGTGATTCGGCCTATTTCTAATCATTTTTCTTGGGCAAAATTATTTTTAAATTTGATTTTTATTCCTCAATTCCATAGATCTGGATAGATATTTTAACGGTATTCCCAGACTTGTCACTCGTGAACATTGGAAAACGACTTTTATCATTACTTTTCTGTCTACCCTACGTAGTAGTAAAATATGTGAGACGCGGATCCCAAGAAGTACTGTATTTTGTATACTTGAATTGCTGAATGTGATAAATCTTTGTTATTTTGCGTGTCCAATACCATTTAAAGGCATCCCACTGACGTCAATTTGTAGTCAAATGCGTAAGAGATGGATTCTGTCATACATTTATGAGAAGCTGTAGCAACTCTTAGCAAAATGCGCGCCGGGGTTCGGGGATTAAACTTCTCATTAGACACAGTATGGATGATTTTAAGACAGCGAATGTAAAGCTCCAATTTACGACAATTTATTTGTTCGAATTTTCTTAAAAAGATTCGACAGCACACGATAGTAGTGCACGATTAGTAGCCTAAAACATAGCAAATTTAATGTAAGGTAAATTTGGCATTATCGTCACTGCCTCACAGATCAAATAATAACAACACTGATGCATACATGCGATAAAGTGAACTCGATCGCTTAGAATGAAGCAATAAACCTTCACAATAATATCTGACAGGGCTTGTATCATAAGTATCAAAAACTGGGCATGATCATATTTGTATACAACAATTTTCAATGAACACGTTTAACTCACACAACATTGTACCTTATCTAATCGCTCTATTGCGAGTTTATCGTATCAGGATAGAACTACCCAGATTGGAGCTTCACACTTTGTGATGCACCTGTGCACATGGGTTAATTGTCGTGAAAATTTTAGCATTCCTAAAGCTGAAGATGATGCTTGGATGTTTCGAATGATCATAGTGCTTGTATGTTTTACTAAGGGAGTAAATAATTTTCATGGGCACATCGCCAAGTTATACATATTATGTTGGTGTGCTAAAGCCCAAAGACATATCTCCTGCACCTGGACTTGCTCCATTTTCCAGGCTACAATAATAAGGTTTTATTGAACATAATCGCGGATAAGGCATGAGCAACTAGCATTCTAGAATAAAGGAACATGCAAAACCCTAATTGCTTATAAAACGTTATTGCGCTACATCATTTTGCAGGCTTGTGAGTAAATCGGAGCGAAATAATATGGATTGTTGAAGGCGTGCAAAAACAATCATGAATAAAGAAATTTGGTGTGCAGGAAATTGTTGCATATAACACTAACCATTTGCCGTTGATCGCCAAGCAGAAACTCAATGACCAAATCACAGGCCTACATACCAATCAATAATTTAGCCCTCCGAATGACTGGGTTTAGATAGCTGAACTTTTGGAAACCCACAACCTGATGACTGTCACCTAACATGCTGCATTCATCATTAGGAACACACATGGACAAGCGATTTGAAAGAGGTCATTTGCTCTTATCTGCTTGCCGCTGATACAGTTTTTGATATTTTACCTCCCTGATTTAACGGCTTGGCCAACGCGATGATGCGGGTAGAATGTCTAGCATGGATTTAGGTGACAGGAAGAATTACTACCAAAAACACTAGTGACCTTAGGAGAGACTTGCAAGCAAGATCTTTTGTTCCGTCCTCAGTAGCATTTTTGGTTAGCCAGTTAACATGGTATCGCCAGTTCGTCCCTGAATCATGTGTTAGCATGGGATTAAGGATGGATAAATCTTGGATAACTACGAATAATCCTATTGTTAAATGACTTGAAATTTGTACTGCATAGGAATTCGGGTGACTCACTCTTACTTTATGGATTTGGATAACTACGAATAATCCTATTGTTAAATGACTTGAAATTTGTACTGCATAGGAATTCGGGTGACTCACTCTTACTTTACCAGGTCCAAAACGTCTGCCCTCGGAAAATATTGAGATACGGAACAGCGGAAAGCTTCGGCCTTCCACATGTTTCATCCATCAACTTTTTCGGTTTGCAAACCTCTGTTCGCGCAGCACCACTGGTCAGAGTTTACTGCAACATTTCGAGGAATATTGGTATGTGTTACCTTTAAGAGCTTTAGGCTGTCAAATGTCAACACACTCTGGTGAACAGATTTGAATTCATGTTTCATCATCAACTTTTTTGGTTTGCAAACCCCTGTTCGCGCAGCACCACTGGTCAGAGTTTACTGCAACATTTCGAGGAATATTGGTATGTGTTACCTTTAAGAGCTTTAGGCTGTCAAATGTCAACACACTCTGGTGAACAGACTTGAATTCGTTTCTGTTGAAGCCTGAGATAAATACATCAGGCCAAAGCCTTATCTAATGATCCTGTAACAATCAACAAATATCACCATCTGCAACAGAAGCACTCCAAAAAGCTGATCATCGGGCTAGTAATTTGATTACGCAAAAGACGTCGATCAGCAGTGTGACCAGCTTCCAGTCTGACTACAGTTGTTACCAAAAGCCTAAGTGGTCAAAATACCGCCCGGAAGGCTGTCGGTACAAGCATTCACGATGGAACTTCGTGAGATGCGCAATGTTCCGTGTATGACTGAAACAGCTATGCAGTGAGTATAAGATTTTCAGTATAGGTTAGCTGCACCTATAGGGCGAATCCTCTAGAAAAATTTCCAAAACCTGTCCTCAATACAACAAAATTTAAGTTTTTAAATTGTATCTTAATCTTGGAGTTACTTAAATGGCCATGTTTTGGTCATATCAGTTAGAATGACAGTCAACCACAACGACTGATATCAAACCGTCAAAGCTGCAAAGTTTATCATCACGAATGGTCGACAGATACTCAACAAATTATTCATGCCCCATTTCTCAGTAAAAACATAAAACGAAACAATATTTTTGGCATTGTCATAAATAGTTTCATTTAGTGCTTATGGTAATGTAATCTGGCTTGTGTACTTTTCACTAGAGTAGTCTAGGTTCAGTTGATAAAATGTGCTTCTGTTCAATATGAAAATGGTACAAAACATGTCTTTGACAAACAGAATCATCCACACATCAAAATTGTCGAAACTTACTATTGTTTTTGTACCACGAGAAGGGTACCAAAAACTGAATATCAGATCAGCCTATAAATATCGGAAATTACACCTGGTAAACGAAGACGAAAATGGCTGTTTTCGAAATGTTTGGTGACAATCGGTAGATTTACTGCTGGGCAACGTTTCGCGTTTGACACAAAAGCTTCGTCAGGCCAAGTGACTAGGTTCCGAGGTTGATCGAGATTTAAGGCGGAAGGAGAACCAATCAGCTAAGTCAAGCTAAATCTCTGTTGGGTGTCGGCCGAGGGATTTTAGTGTGTTAGAGTGGTTGAACAAGTGTTGGGTCGGTGGGGAAACCTACATGTGTTTGGGTCCTGCCTAGGGTCTAGTTCTTCTGGTTCGGTTCATTTGATGGTTCCTCTTGAACTTCGTTTGAACCTTCTGTTAGTCTGTGTGGGTGAGCTAGTGCTAAGAAAGTTGTGTAGGAGGGATGCTGTGACCTTTGGTCGGTTGGGGTTTCCACCCCTACCCCCCGGTTTTTTCTAATGATCCTAAGTGGATTGACAACCACACCGTCACGTGTCAACTCGGCTTATCTAAGACCGCTTTCCATACGCTCGCTAGCTCCACACCCTCGATTCTATTCACGCTGTGATGCTTAGTGATTTCCACCGCCTCGGCTATCAGCCGTTGTGGTGTGAATCGCAGTCCCCGTCTTAAGACTTCCACATTCTCCAGATCTATTCTATGTCCCGTGTCTAAGGCATCGTTGGGTCTTTGACCAGCGTTTGTTATTCTTCTGCATTCCTTGGTGGTTTGTTAATCCTTCTTTTATGCTCACCAATTCTGGCGTGCAATTCCCTGGCAGTTTGTCCTTTATAAACCTTAGCGCAATGGTTGCAGCTAATTTTATACACACAGTCTCTAGTCCTTTCAACTAGCAGGGGATCTTCCAATTGCACTAAACCTGAGAGTAGCGTTTTTCCCTTCTGAAAAGCTACTCGAATATTGGCTAAGTTAAACGGTCTTCGAATAACCTCCGGCGTTCCTGCTTCATACGAAATGACTGCTGTGCCAATCCATTCCTTACTGGGTCTAGATACTGGAGCCTAATCAAACGCACGGGGTATCCTGTTTCTTGAAGTTTGTTGGCAATCTCTATTTGAGCTGCCGTCCGATCGATCTCTTCTGTGCGCAGCGCTCTAACTCGACGAAACATCGATGACACAATGCTGGCGTACACGGACTTTGGGTGTGCTGATGAATAGCTTAAGACAGTTTCTGTGTCTGTTGGTTTCTGGTAGATAATCGTTTTCAATTTCCCACCAACCTTATGTGTTATACAGTCCAGAAAGTGTAATGTGCCCGAGGTGGGTTCTATTTCTATGCTAAACTCAATGTGTGGGCTTAAACTGTTGAGATAGTCGAGGAAGCTGTTCACGTTATCTTGTTTGGTTATAATAAACGTGTCGTCAACATAACGCCAAAAAACTTTGGGTGGACAATGATATCCGGTCAAGGCTATTTGTTTGAAGTCCTCCATGTAAATATTGGCTAAAACTGGGGATTGGGGATGTCGGAGATCCCATTACAAGGCCTTGGTCTTGTGAGTAAAAATTTGTGTCAAAAACAAATTGATCAAGATTCAAACACACTCTTATGCCCTGAACTATTTCATCCACCGAGAGCTGTGTCCGTTCCCCGAGTGTCGTGTCTGCCAGTAGCAACCTCTTAGTCACCTCCAGAGCATCTTCCCCAGGGGTATTTGTGTACATTGAGATTACGTCAAAGCTCACGAGGACTTCGTCCATCTCCAAAAGAAGCCCTGCGACCTTGCTGGAAAATTCGTACAAATTCCTAATGAAGGTGCTTGATTTCCCCGTGAGCGGTTTTAGTATACCAACTAAAAATCTATCCAGTTCATTCGGCGGCGCGCCTATACCGTCCATTACTGGCCTTATCGGGACATCTGCCTTGTGGATTTTTGGCAGTCCGTAGAGTCGCGGTGATTGAAAATGGTTGCTATTTTTTTCGCTGCTCTGAGCAACTCGACTAACGACCATCAGTGCTACCTGGGCTACCAAGATTATCTCCCATAGAAAATGACTAAACTTATATCGGTATTTCGAAAAACTCGATCATGACAAATTGCTGGCGCATGCGAGTTGTTGCGCAATCTTTTCATATGCAGCCAACCTGACATAAAATAAATTAAAGTAGAGTTTATGTTCGT
>NW_008751664.1:667661-760601 GCF_000715545.1 Opisthorchis viverrini
CCCCGTGAGCGGTTTTAGTATACCAACTAAAAATCTATCCAGTTCATTCGACGGCGAGCCTATACCGTCCATTACTGGCCTTATCGGGACATCTGCCTTGTGGATTTTTGGCAGTCCGTAGAGTCGCGGTGATTGAAAATGGTTGCTATTTTTTTCGCTGCTCTGAGCAACTCGACTAACGACCATCAGTGCTACCTGGGCTACCAAGATTATCTCCCATAGAAAATGACTAAACTTATATCGGTATTTCGAATAACTCGATCATGACAAATTGCTTGCGCATGCGAGTTGTTGCGCAATCTTTTCATATGGAGCCAACCTGACACAAAATAAATTAAAGTAGAGTTTATGTTCGTTTGTTCCTGATGCAATGCAGTTTCCAATATTTAATTGTTTTTATATAGTAGCAACTATCTGCAATATAACTCAGCAATTGTTTGGTGGCAACCTACGAACCTTTTTTTAAATGATTGGTGTTATGTGAAAAATTTCAGCCCCTTTTCGTATATCACAGGAAGCCTTCCGGAAATACTACCAAGTATTATCCGGAATAATATGTGCCAAAAATTTACTCCTCGTTTTCACTGAACTTTCAAACATCAAACAGCAATTTCTGCTTAAAAATCTCACCCTTATTAGCATGGAGTATTTGATAAGAAATGAATTAATTTGCAAGCAATCTAGCTGCAGAGAATTTCTGGTGGTAAACTGATTTTTAGCTGTGCAACATAGCTAGACTTACTACAAAATATATCGTTCGTTTTGTTTCCTACTCCTTGGCTCGACGCGATTTCAAAAAAACTGCAAGCAGCCACAGTACTTAACAAGTTGGACGTTGTGAAGAAGCAATTTGAATTACTCTGTAATTCTCCAATTTTTGTGTTATCAACAATTTCCTGCTCCAGAGTGAACGCCTTGCAATGTCGATCATATCATAATAAACAGAGATGCAATCAGCCGAGAAGCTCTGAGTGCTTAGGATGCATCCGCACGCTGTGCACGCACATCTGCGGTAAATAATTCCGAAGTCCAATTTCTTCTTCAACGTTGTATCGCAGTTGGTTCATAGAACGAGCACCACAAATAGTCAGTTCTACTGATGTCCGACTGGCATAATAATGGCTCGCAATCTAAAGTGAATAAAACTTTTAAACTGAACGAATGAAAAGGTTGGGATCTAGCCATCGTTAGGACCTAAGTGATTTCAGCTGCTGAGCCTTCAATATTTACCTGTTATTTACGCATTATTCCTGACAAACTGCGCCCAATGAAGTACCAATCAAGAAAATTCATGAAAAAACATTTACAATCTTGGAGGGAGCATCTTCGTGCAGTAAACGTCGTGTTTGCCACAAACTGCCGAAGAAAAACAGCCTTGTGCCGTGGTCATCAAATGTCAACAAAGTGCGTCTAAGGAAGAGTGAAACAACGCATTGCCTATATTGTTTGGCTCCCTAGTTGGTCGAATGAAGCATTTTCAATTTCATTTCTGTGTAACCTTTCATCAAGCTTTGTGGAGCGTTTTTCCCGTGATGACAAAAATGCAAGAATATTAGCGTTCAGTAGAACTGATCTTAATACAGCTTGGTAGCTTAAAACACATCGTGGTCTTCGTCGGACGCATTTGGTGTTATTGTGAAGTTGCAGGACTGGATGTCCCGGGATGATATCTGTCAAAAAACCTCTCACATTCTGCATCTCGTCAGACCCAACGAAAAGCTCCTACCCTGAATGAATGTGCCTTAAATTTAATACCATGTGTGTAATATCGTGTCAATTATAATAACAACAATAATATTTGCATAAAACTTTCAACGGCATTTAGCCAATTTTTTGCCAATGCAATGACACATGTACACTCATAGGATTTCCCGTCAATGCCTTAAATGAGTTTTGGATGAGATTGTCAAGTTCCTTAATTAACCATCCTCGAGCGCACTTAGAAATGATGACATTATTCATCATAAACTTTATAGCTACAAAGCAGCTCTCGGTAGCCTATTGGTCCGGTACATTGGACACAGGAGCAGGCCGGCAGCCAAGAGCTCGGGGTCTTCCGCAACTACACAGATCTGGATAAATACATCAGTCTCTCCCAACACTTCCCCTAAGCAATCATTTGGAAACGTTCTTCCACTGGTTGAACACAATGCTGAATGTCAACTCCATGCCGCCCAAGCCAGTATTGTGCACATTTTCGAAATCTCTCTCTTCTGTGCAAAAAAATTTACTAATGGCATTCAGAAGGTTCGTCAGACAGTATTACAAGTAACCTCTTTTTACTGGTGCACAACTGTACAAAGTACAGGACGTCATCTTAACGCTTATGTTTTTTCACAAAGAAATGATGTTAGCGTATACACATTCGCTTATGCACAAGTGTGTATAACTACAAAACAAAGACCTTTTAATCATAAAGGCAAATGGTCTGACGAAAATTTTGGAAGAAGTTTGCGTGCTGAGTCCTTGTGCACCGGTACGATAATTTTAGCATATTCAAATCCTCCGGTCCATTTTATTTTTTCTTCCCGATAAATGCGCCTGAAAACATCTCTCTTGATGTCAGACCTTTTTATTTAGAACAATCCGTTTGCACATATGCGACACGGGATTCTAAAAAATGGGACTCAACCACCTGGAACAAAAGTTCTTTGTTTGAATGTTATTCTTTTGATCGGATAATAACAGCAAAAATGTATCATTAGATTGGCCTTAATCAAATGACTCCAGGCAAACTTCTGTCTATCGTCTTGTCAAATTTCTCGGTGTTTTAATTGTAAGCGCAAACATATCACGATTACAAAGGGCAAAATTAAGCACGCCACAATCACCCTATTCTAGTTCTAGTAGGGATGTTCCACATGAGAATCTGGGATGGCTTTTATCAGTTCCAAAGGTGGCAATCTTCCCGGTAGCTTTGCGTTTCAAACATCCAGATTGATGATAAAAACAAAATCTCGTGTAATGATGATTTCGGTGTCTTAGTGGGTTGTCCAGGGATATTTTTTCGACAAAATGAATGTTTTCCAGTACACAAAGCTGAGTAAAGGGAACGAAAAATGATTTTGGCATTGTTTGGCTACTTGTACACACAGCTGTATGGCAGCTTCACCCATGGTCTGGTCTCACGACAATCACTCATCGCATTTACTCTGAACGTTAACGAATATGAGGACTTTTGGGCACTAAATATCTTTCTATGGTTTTATGCAGCAAAACTCCGAGACTGTATTAATACCAGATGAGACTGCCCATAGTCTTTCAGCCCGTTCATTTATATGTAGACTCTGTAAACTCCTTTGGACAACTTGTAAATTTCCAAAACCACGTAATTTTGCCTCGTTTTGATTTTGGTGATTGAAGCAGAGAAGTTATCTCCTCAACTCACCACCGACATTCTTTTATCTTCATCCGCTTTTGAAACGCTTTCTGAGTTATTTTCACGATTTAACAACTGCTCACTTTATCCTGACTGGACCATATCAAGAATAAACCAGATAAATATCCGGCTGTTTTGGTTCTTGCTACATAGATGCATTAAAACCCTGAGGATTGTTCAACTCCAAAAGAACATCTGCGAATGCCAGTTGACATTTGTCAGGAAGCACAGCGTAGTGAGACGAGTGAACAGGCAACCACAAATTATCCGTTGCACGACAGTAAACTATAGTCTTCGTAGGCTCCAGAAGTACCAATGGTTTTTCGTGTCACTTTTGTGACAAGTCACAAGTAAGAACGAGGACTTTCCCTGTAAATGTGACATAACCAACACAGAATATTTTGTGGGGAAGAAAGACTGCAAAATAAAGTAATGTGATCCTAATTTCCTGCGTTTCCAACCGTATAAAATAGGTTCAGGCAAAGTAGTTAAAAAACGCGTCTTGGGAGCAGACATACATTCGCCAGCAAAAATGCCAGTTGCATGTAATAAATATAGCAAAAAATTAATCTGTGGTATGCTAATTTTGATTTGTGAGCTTCAACTGAAAAAAAAACACTATGTACGATACATACGATATGAAGATGTACCTGGTTAACAGAAGTCCGATAAAATTTTATCTTGCTGTCAGAGAAATCTTGACCTATCACGATACTGTGACTTTGCAAAATGTCAGAGCAATTATTGCCTAAGATAGGTCTTTATGAAGGCGTATTAAAATATTTTGTTGGGAATACATTAAGCCGGATTTGACTGCAAATTCTTTGTTGAAAACACAATCTTTCTGAACTCTGAGTTTGACTTAATTGAATGTTATTTGGAAATCGTTTGTCACGCTAAATGAACATCAATGTCATATTGTATGATTTGGAACTCTCTTGTGTCAAATGGGTGAGAGGGCATAATAATTCCATGGTGTTATATATGCTATATGCACAGGGCATAGTTCGGCTTTCTGGATAACGATATTTGCCAGAACATAAACGAACACAGATTCGTGTCGAAATTCTTTGAGTCTTGGAAAACCCCGCTGGAATATACACTGAAATGCGTCTACATCAATGTTCATCGAAAGAGGGAAATTTATTCCCGTTCTGGTAAGTTTACGGAAATAAGGTCAATCATGTTGAAAATGCCGATTTATTTAGTGCAAGATATAACCATTCTGCGTATGCGTGTTGGCAAACTCAAAAGTTTGACCATTTGAACCTGTGGTTCCTGATACTCTTGGTCATAATGTTTGCAAGAATTTAACCTCATAAGTCCATGTAGTGTCATTCTTACACTAGACAGCCACAACTGTTGCTGGCTGTCAACTGGCCTACTTTACTGTACCCTAATGAGGTAAAAAAACACAGAAATTAAGCTAACATAAGAATGTCAAGTTTCTGGCAGGAGGAAAAACTTAAGTAAGTAGTCGGATATTATGCGAGACATCCCGCATATTAAGTTATTTTTAGATGCAGTAATGTTACTCTGTCACGAATGGCAGTCAATTTCTTTAACTACCAGTTACTGCGAGGCAAAAACAAGAGGGCTCCTAATGGATAAAATGAATTTAAATGCAGCTTTATTGTCATTTGTTCTGTTCGGTTAATTCTTCCCCTTCAAGAAGTTGCAAGAAACAGCAGAAATGGAGCGATGTAGATCGATTTTGGGTGCTTACGGTTGGAACCCCTCCCTATAGTAAGTTTGCTCCCCGTGACCAAACGTCATTTTTAAAACTTCCATGAACCTGAAGCTTTTGTTACAAGAGTACGGTTATTTCTTTAACCTTAGGTTGCTCTATTTCCTGCACAGTTTAATTCCAATTATCGGAAAGCATCGGGTGAACATAATTCCATCCATCGGCGTCACGGAATTCAACCGGAAAATTTTAGTTCTATTTTGGTTCATTCAGTACTCAGCTATGATCTAAGTAAAGCTGCTAGCTCCCAAATTTGGCTCAACATATCCCGACAATAAGGTATCAGACAAAGACATCTATCTCTTTTTGTAAAATTAGTCCTGCGGGTTTTAGGCAAAATCTGAAATTTTGTCTCTTTCATTCGTTTATCTAGGTAGCGATGGTTTGGAGAGTTTACTCACCTCCATAAAATTTATCTTGCACACAGGACAGCTTTCGTCCGAACGGTCTCTTACAAGAAATTATTTGCTTAGGGAATACTCGGTAGACAGATAGTAAAGGACCATGCAGTTTATTTCCACTATGCAGCACGTTTTTATAATTAAATTCTAGAAATTCCAGAGTCCCTTTGACGGATGTCGAATAACTGAATTTATCCTACTTCAGTAGCCGCATCTTGACAAAATAGCAGTTGCTTGTACATCTTTTGTTTCCTTTCGGATGTGTGAACAGAAACGTTAACTCCTTTCAAACCTGGTGGCATTATTTTATCCAGTTTTGTTAGAAATATGCAACTTTTTTATCATGTTATCTGTGCAATCTAATCATAAAACCTTACGTCAGCCAGACGTTCACATTTGCTTACGAGGATTTACAATGCTCACCGGTACAAGCGCATGTGAGCATGCCAGGCACAAAGAAGCCAAATTTGGGCCCACTATTAAGTTGACCAATGGCAGGCTCTTGTTACAACACTCAGTTTCGAAAAATAATCGCAACATTCTACTGCATTTCAGAACGTGTGCAAAAATAGGACTTGAACCCTAAACACAGCGCCGTCACCGCTATTGTCGGAAATCCCAGTTGACCGTGCCAACTGTCAAAATACACTGGCCGCTTGCCCAGATGTTCATAGTAGTAAACGTTCTGCAAATAAATGACTTCCTGCATGGCAAGTTTCATTCCTCCAGCATATCAGAAGAATATGTGAATGCTTTTTATTCATTCAGTGGCCTTGTCATAATTAATGTCCATCTGTTTGAACTTATCACCCAATAGAAGTTGCTGTCAGGTAGCTACACTAAATCTAAAAGCTCGGTGCATCGAAAATTGGTTGTGTCTATCAACTACAAAAATACCGAAATCTGAGCAAGATATTCAGACGATAAAACAAGCAACGTCTCGCCGCTGATCTATGTTTTGCAAGCAGGTGTTCATCTATCATGTTGTTCCAAGCTTAGCACTGCTATGAAAGTGGCACTGCAGTTTAGAATGGTCATGGCGATCTCGTTTCGGTCTCCCGGAAACATTTTAAAATAAGATACTTTGAATAAGGCATACACCATGGCTAAATTCACTTGCGTCGTCTCACCAGGCAAAACTGAAGCTAAATATCACCCCGGATGGTCATGCTATATTTACTTTTCTCAACCTAATGCTTAAGTTGAACATGTGATGTATTCCTACAAGTTAATTTCAGCTACCTTTTATGAAGTGACTTCGTAGAGGAAGCTAGTATTGACTGAATACCTCGTTAAGTGAGCATACTCTTGGATGCAGGCTATGAGTTAGTGAGTTCCAGCTACTGCTCTTGCTACTTACTGCAACTGCTTTTGCAATGAACACCTACAGACAAACTGCTGACCAAAATAATTAGGGTATTTACTGAGTGCACTCTGATCCGGTGGTTGCTCACTCAATTATTTAAAACGTTGTAGGATGTTTTGTCTTTTGCCTCTACTCCCACCCCTACATTTCCGGTTTGAATGAGTACTTTGTCACAAAATTTCGTCTACTCTGTGATTCAAGGTGTAAACAGACAATAACGGACCGGTTGATTCATACATTCTGCGTTCTGATTTTAGCCCTGATTTCTATACACGAAGTCGGCATCGTCAGAAAAGTACATACATAAAAACAAAACCACATCAAGTGCGATCTCCACAATAATATTCTGGGTTTCAAACCATTCCGCACCGTATAGTCCCCGGCTAACGATACTCTGTGCCCCTGAAAAATTACACCAAAGCGCATGCATAGTACTCACTATTATCAGCGCGAAATTTTCACCTACTTTTATAATAATAAGGGTAATTACCCACTCTGTCAACTTTAGATTAATTTCCTTCTGACTTACTGGACGGTGGTGAGTGACTTGGAAGGCTGTCTGCAAAGGAGGTTGACCACGCAAGGTGAGCTACGAACGGCATAGATAGGAAAAATGGCTTCCCTACCTGTGATTAACTAACGGGTTATTTATGTGCCTACTCTACGACTATTACTCTTGAATTATTTTTTCACATGTGCCGTGCTGTTGGAGAGTATACGTAAATAAGGGCAAATATGTTTTATTCGTCTTAAAGATGTCACAATGACTACACTGAAAATGAAATCGAAGAATCGACGGGTTTTTAGAACATGTCTAATATTTTCCTCTCACAGCCTTCAAATAATTGTGCCAACTATTACTGCTTGATACCGCCAATCTTGTTCACTCACTGATTATTCATAGTGTACAGAGAACATATAAAACATTCATTGACAAAACAAAACATTTTCATTTTTCACACTCAAAATCGTTCATTTAGTCCAATCATATACAGTATCCTCTGTGCATTCCCACTCACAAGGGATTGGTAATGTGACTCCAACAACCACGAAGACACGATCAACCAAAAACTGTTTGCATGATAACAGTAACGAGTCACCAGCAAATATTCTGGAAAAATAGTGCCGCCGTCCAGAGCATATAAAACCCCGCTTTGACGAGGTCAGATTAAGCTAAACTAAAAATCTCAGGACTGGAATGGAAAGACAATTTGTTTAAAGTGAATAAAAGCCTTCATGAGAAGGCATTTGATATAAATGCGCACATCACCGATCCCTATGTAAGCTCTAACGTTTACCTTGGTAACCACTTTAGGTTTTCCAATCTATCCCCGGCAGCAGTATTTCCTATCCTGGAACTCATCTTTACACCATTTGCGCCATTCTTTTTTTCCTTTACTGCAGCCGGAAGACCCTCATATGTTTCGCGGTGATTTATAGGAATGGATGTGTTGCAATTTTTATATCATGTCATTTTGAAAATTAATTCTGCTTCCATTCGATATAGTGAAAAATTGTACTTAGGTGCTTTCTCAGTGCTAGGGGTGTTATTAAACAAGCCTGAAGTAATTTCTGAAAGCTTCTTTCTCCCGTTTTTTGGGAAGATTAATGCCATGTTGATCATACTAGTTGAATACACTATTTCAACTCTATATTCAGCTGCTAATTTTGTTGTTTAAACCGGGGCTTTGCAGCAAGCTTAGCCAAATAATCGATATTTCTCAGACTAGGACTGAATACAAAACTCATACGGCTTATATCTTCACTTACGATCTTAGGCAAGTCCTATCAATTTCCTAATCACAGTGTGAGGTATGATCTTGATGGATATTTGTAGAATGGTACCACAACAGAAATCGGTGCTGCAGCTGTGTTGGTCCTGAAATTACATACATATTTAACACTAGAATCGTGTGTACGTCTTGTACACTTGCACATGTGCATCTGGTTATCCTTGTTGCGTTCGGCAAATTCACGTGTGTGAAAATCTGTTTGGTAACTGAAAGCAGCAGCGACCGATGAAACAATAAAAACAAAAAAGTTTAAAATGGGGTTTTAATTTTTTTTCAAGCATTAGCTCTACTAGGACAACAACAATCCCAACGGTAGATTGTGTCTGGTGCCCAACTGGTTTTATTAACCTTTGAGATTCGTCTTATAGAAGACGCTTTCTGCTGAATATTACTTTTATACAGTATAACAGCTGAGCAGTAATGACACGGCATACGGTTACAGAGTTTCCACCAACAAATTCCTTCCACCGATAGAATTACTCAAAGTTGAATCTATTTTCATAAAAGCAAATTATCAGCAAATGGGAGTAAATTTTTTAAAACCTTCTGGTTATTCTTTTCTCTCATGTACAGGCTTACGCATTGACCGTGTAAGACCGTACATTCTAATCTCCCTAAATTCCTGTTTATATGAATGACAACCGGTAAAACGAACCTAGATAATGGTTTAACGTATGCATACATTTAGCATTTTTAAGTCAGAATGGAAGAATAACATAGAGTGTCAACGAGGTTTCTCCCAGGATAACAGTCGAAACATCATGCAGCCACATATCTATTGTGTGGCCGTTGTTAAGCCAATATTGGGCATCTCAAAACCGAATGTAACCAGTATGGTATTCTTTACGATTTATTCTTATATACATACTTTGTGTCCACACATACTTATGTACACACATATTTACGTACATGTAGTATATGTACACATACTTCACATTTAACGCTGGTACATTCTACAGTGAAAAAGCGGGGAAGCTCACTCTCTACAGCGGTATAAGTGAATGAGAAGAAGCAAGGTGGCAAGCAGATCTACCGATGGAGGCATCTGAAACAACGGAAATAAGATGGATTATAGTTTGAAAGAGAACAGCTACCTGTTTATATTCCCAAAAAAATAAGTAGTTGGCTGACATGGAGGGTGGTACTCATCTGCCTGTTTTCATCCGCAAACTATCTTTGTGCAGCTATTTTAGTGTTTCTACCCAGTTCCCCATTTTTAACATTGAGGTTTTTTACTCTTCATACATCTGAGACAGCCTACCAGATATGCGTATGGTAGACCAAGTACAAGTATGATGCTTAAAACAAAAGGGACAATGGCGACTGTATGCCGATAAAGGTGCACTTCCGGTCATGGGATGGGGTTTTACACGAGCTGCTTAGCTTCGTGCGCAAAAATATGATATCCCACGTCACGAGACAGACAATGGTCTCAGTACTTAGGGAGTAAATAGTAAGCAGTGGCGTGCTGCTAAATTATTTTTCTCTCATTTTTCAAAAAAACGGGGATAGTTTATCGTCAAGTATTCCAAACTAAAAATGAGCTGTTCCCTTGATTAGACCGTATGCTACTCCAAACAGAAACGTTTGCAAAAGTATAGTTTTGACAGTCTCTTCTGCCAAATACAGCTTGAACATATGAAATATGACTGACAAAATTCCCGTCAGCTGTTCTGAAACAAACACTATAAATGGATGGCTCCTTTTTTATCACCAAGCCAAAGCGGTCTTAAGACCTTCAGGTAAGTTGTCATAAAATACGAGAGGTCAAGTAGACGAAAAGTACATGCAGTCGAATTTTTCCAGCTGCTCTTTGAACACAACCTCGGAAAGTTTCGAAGGCATCCAGTAGATCATCCTGAATAATTCTGTCAAATTTATTGGATAGTAATTCTCGTTAGATTCGAGGCAACCACATTGGTCATGCATCAGGCAACTTGCCTTGTATTCACATTTTCTTTCAAAAGTGCACCAAATCATGTAAGTCGATATTGTTTACTGAACACTGGCAAACAAAACGACAATTCTGATGGTTCATTTGTAGTTTTGAAAACGGTTTTTGATGGCCCAGCAGCTATCCAAATATTGTAACCAAGGTGTTCGTCGGGTATCTGTCAATAAATTTTCCAACCAGGCGCATCATTCGCACGGTGTCGGTTGCTAGTTTTGAATCCATTTGCTGAAGTCTCGAGACTTTATTTTCTGGATTATACACTTAACTTGTCATTGTTATACTATTTTTAAGAAGCCCGGATGCTTGCAATATACATTTCCCACTTCGTTGTGGGACGCTTCGGGTAGTTCTGTCAGTCTGAATAAAGCTGGCGGAGAGGAGATCAAACAATGCAAGACAAAACACGCTGACTTGTTGACTAACTAAAGTGTAGTATAATCCCTCAGTTGGTTGAATTCTGCCATCGATACCGGCCCGATGGTTGTTTTTCGAGCTACCAGGCAGGAAGTTGCCGGTTCGAAACTCTCGTGTTTCGTGAGATGTGCACTGCTGGTGATTTTTACTGAGAATGGAGCAGCTCTACAGTAATTCACCGCTTTTCGGCATAGATCGGCTTGGATAACAGGGTAAAATTCCCATTATAAGACGGTTCAGTATGTAAAGAATTAAATCCTTCTTACATAAGAAGGAATAGGTTGTGTTCATGGTCAGCCTAGACACAATAAATTTTCTTGTATGGAGAATACAAGTTTAGTTGGGCTATCCGGAAATGAAAATGGCAAAGCAAGGCATTGACAAAGATTTAAAGGTAAACGGATTTCAAGAAGGTATTCCGTCTAGATGCCAAAAACTCAAAACGTTCCCGTACGGGTGGCACAAGGATTAGAATCTAAAAAACAGTTCGCTGAGAGTTTGCAAATTTCTTGAGCGGGAAACTCTTCATGTTTTGTTTAAAGCATATTTTCCAAGCAGTAAAATCTACAACAAATGAGCATGCCGTTGGGATTTCCGATGCAAGCTTGAAGTGGAGATTTTGTTCGACTTATTTTTGCTAGAGGTTGAGTATTTACTTTAGATCACAGTGCTGTGTTTGCTACTGCCCATCGTGTGGACAAACATCCCCAAGTATGAGCGCTACTGTCAACTTCAGGCACATGTATGCGGTAAGCAGTTGAGAGCAATTCTCGTAATAATCAATATCACCTCGAACAGGTCAACTGCGTACAAACGAAAAAAAGTCAGTTAAGTCGTTCCCTTATAAACCCATACACTTAACTCTGTTTTTTTAGGTGTACCTTCATAAGGATTGAATATGTTTTCGAACATACATCAGCTGAAAAAAATTTTGATTTATTCTCGGCCTTCTGCCTAGTGCAAACTAGCGAGGCTCATCGTGATAATTCTCCCAGTCTTTAACTGTAAGACTGCATTACACGACTTAGCTTTCCATATTTACATATGTGATGTTATATAAATAGTTTCGGTCGTTTGACATGCCTGAATGTCTGTAATGCTGGCGTTTGCAGCCAACCTTTCGTTTCTGTTTTCAACACTTGACAAAATAATCTACTCTTGAGAAGATATTTATCTTTCATTATTGCAGTAGACACACAAAGCTGGAAAACGCTAGGTCTATGGTGATTTCCCTTTGAGGAATTCGGAGTTGTGGTGACTGAGTTCCTTTGACATTTCCCAGTAGGCACCAGTTGATTCTGCCTTACGTTCCTAACTTAAATATTCTATGGTTAGATTTACATTTAAGGAATCAGTGTGTCTGTGAAACAGTATTTCCGTATGTCACAGAGTATGTCACAGTGTATTTAAAAGGCTGTCTTTCCACGTGTCTTTTAAGATAATTTCAGGACCTTAACCGGGGGTTAAGATCGTTCCTAATTGATTTCCATACATTTGCGCCGGGGTCTGTTAATTTCTTTATCTTCTATTACAAAGAATAAAATCACATGTATGGCATTTTGTCGAAAAATTTAGCTTTCCATTCAATATTAAGAAAACACATTGTGTTTCAAAAGCATCGAATTTCACGAATGAACCCCAGCCGAAAAAAACCCCAGCCCTTCAATAATCTCATTGTATGCCTCTTAAAACCCACTTAATACCAGGATTACTGAAAGAAACTGGTACCCTGTCCTGCGTAAGTACATGTTGTACAATTGATTGACTGACCATTTGTGTCTAAAGTAACTAAGGTTCAACTAGAAAAAGCCAGCCATTTCATAGTATGCACTCCTAATGGGTACGCACAACAAAAATGAGGCATGCAGTGATTCTGTTTTTTTTTGCAGCATGAACTGGTACATTTCTCGGGAGGGAATCCCGACCATAAATTTATCAACCTGCGAAAGCTTTCTGCCTTTAAAAGTTCACAGAAGTAACGGAAAATACTTATGATGAAACCTCAAGATCACTCATCCTGGCTTCTGCCCAATGAACACTAAATCTGTCACATAAAATTAGATAAAAACTACTAAGCAAGAAGTATGCAAACTGTGGTTAAATGTGTTGGATATTTGTTGTGCTATTTTGGTATACCCACAAAACCACTCTCGAGTCCTCAAAAAGTTCAACTTTTGCTTTACTTGGTGGCAATCCAAAGCAAATACACCATTTTCTAATGAGCTTTAAAAAATATCTGAAGTAACGCAATTTTCAATTACCACTCGTATTCTTAGTTCAGATGGAAATATTCAACATAATAAAGTCTCTCATTTTAAACCCGACGATCAGACGTGCCAGTCGGTGTTTGCTTTTCCTAACTAGGGTTTCCGTTATCGAACCAGAAACCAGAATTTAAGAATGATGTTTTTTATATACACAGAACACGGTTCGTGAAAATGTTGTGTGGGTGCCTGATTAAACCCGGCAGTTGTTCAGTCAAACGGCATCTGCAAATTTAAACGTATGCAGTGAAATCTAAAATGCATGAAATCGAACGCTTATCATTCGGCGCGAAGCTGCACCAACAACCTTGAAAAGACATGTAGATAATGTCTCTATTCATGTTGAGTAGATTATGAAAATGGACAACAAAATCATCAACACCCTCGAAAACCTTTCACAATCAACCTGACTGGCACGCTGATAACACTGCCGGGCTGAAACCAGCTAACACTTTGGCTGGTTTATTTTTGTGTGTCGTGCAATAACAACCAACGAGAAAGATAAGTGCGAGTTGCCAAGTAATCTAAACCCTTTGCGTGCATCAAAACAGACCTGTCGACCCAGCCAAAAAAAGTTTACTCGCTGAACATAGAAAGGGCTTCGCTTCACGATCCATTCTAGGTATAGAAAATTCAACGTACCGTGTAGTATCCCCTGTCTCCTCATTGCTGTCCATAGTTACACACAGTAAGATATGTTTTTCGGAAAACATTGTGCTTTACTAAATCATTCCAGGGTCTTCTCAATCGCAACAAGACTATGTACTTTCACAAAGCGTGGTAGGTGATCACAAATGTGTTCCCGACAGAACACATCAGTTTTGTGGTTAATTAAGATCCGATATCATAACAGCATTTCCAAAAACTTTACTGTCTATGAATACCATTACTATGCACCTTAACGTAATTGTACTGTTTCTTTAAGGTGTATGGCCATTGTGGTGCCAATAATATAATTACTATTATTCTCTCTCTACATACTTGCAGGTATCAACTTAAATCATTGAAAATAACTTGAGGTAACTTATTATTGCACACTTTTTTGTCATATTGACTTCAAAAGAAAATCTCCGCAAATAGTTTTCAATTTTCAGCTACTGACGTTCAATTCCTGCATTCTGTTTCCTCTATATCATTCTATCAAAGAGCTTTGAGTAATGTGTTGGGGTGCAATATTATGGGGGTTAGCTAAAACGTTCCAAAAACACCTACGTTTGCTAAATTATTCCTTCTCAATACAAAAAATCAGAGCAGTTATACCCGTCCACTGCTCTACAAAACAGCCATGATAATCTCACAACCTCTACTTGGAAACAATACGTGGGCTCTTTTATCATCCTTTTACAAATACGAAAAGAATTGTATGGTGATGACTAGTCTGTCTTAAAAGACCCAAGTGACCTCTCGTATCATCTGAGTAATTGATAAGGACCACTTTTCGATTTTTGAACCTTATTAGTTATCCTATATTATATGAACTCTGGCCACTATTTAGATGTTAGCGTACAATTTTACGAAACACGTTACATTTGGAGGAAATAAAGCTCCGATTCCTGCGCCCAGTTTTGTGGGGATTGAGCGTGACAACACCCACAGCGTAAGCTTTTATATAGTGTTTGCGCTTTCCAGTGCAATGGGCTCCTACTTGATGTGTACACCCTGAATGTAAAGACATTGGGAGTAAAATAATGCGCTGTTTATTAATTTTTTCAAATGGCTTAAATATATGGTCAACCTGATGGTGTGTATATAAGTATGCCTCACGATCGCATACATTCGTAAATGGGAAATTTTGTTAAGGCTGTGCACTGCAATCCTGCAATCTAGTTAAAAAAGGCGTTTTTTAGTACCGAAACTACCCTGTTAGTTTGATTTCGCCTCTTGTACAAAGTGTAGCTATGAGTGCGTTGGAGTAGATACTTTAATAGTGCATGAAGTTAATATTTTTTTTAGTTTGAGTGTTTCCTTGATTTTTGTCCTTTATTTATTTTTGACGTGCAATCAGTTTGGAAGCATTTGTTTTTATGTATGTTATAATTTATGTCAACCATGTTTAATTTGCTGACATCTTACTGGCTTTAGCATGGCTTTACCCCAAGGGTTGGAGAACTGCATCTCATTGACGCATTATACTTCATTACAGCACAGAGACGAAGAAGGCTATGTCATTTGGGCAAATGTACTTGCGCTCACTCACCGATAAAGTGCACGAAATGCGGGACATCATTGGTTTTATTGTGAACGCCCAAAGAAATTTTAAAAAATTGACTGCCAAGTCCCAAACATGTGTAGAGAGATGGGAAGAGTATTTACTCTTGAGTTCATGTGTTAGGCAGATTTGTTTTATATAAACATCTGTGATAAAGTGCACATAATCTGAATACAGACGTATGTATAAAATACGGCAGGGTTCCATAGTTTTACCATATTCTATAGGTTTGTTTCTTGTATTCAAATCACTTCAATTTGAGCGGCTGGCGAAACATCTTTGGAAAAAATTACCCATCGACGTCAGACCCTCTGTTACCAGCCGTCTCCTGTATCTCAGACGTATGCCATCCCATTTCTCAACAGATCTACCATATCCTATTATCTCAAATGTGACTGATCATTTGATCCTGAAAAGAATAGTACAATTGTGCCTCCAAAGCAGTAGAGAATAAGTCGACAGATATGATGACGGCCAATTACATCCTTTTGACCGTTGGATCAATCAATTGGACCCTTTGTAATTCCGTAGTGTCACGAAGCACAAACTGATGCATACATATCTCACAAAGCAAAAACGCATACGACTTTGAGGTATTCAAAATTCACTGAGGTTAAAGAATGACCAGTGAAAACAGAAAACTTGGAAGGATTATCTTGATCACCCTGATGTGATCATACCCTGTCAGATCATGGAATTTCATCACCGCCCCTAAAAACGAGCAGGTGTTTTTTGCTTAGCTGCCATAAGACTATGTCAGATGCAAACTGAGAGCTATGGGGAGGGTGAAGATGCATTTGAAGACGCCATAATAACAAACACTCAACGCCACAAATCACATCCTGAGCCGGAACATTTGGCCACCTAATCTAATATTCTCCAGTAAAGCTCAAAAAGGGTCGTACGCAAGCACTGTTAAATAGGTACCAAACATTCTGGTATGGAACGGCAAACACGACTTGTCGCTTGAAATGAGACGCATTAAAACGGACATTCGAAATCATGCTATTTTTGAATAAACAAAACGAGTTGCTGTCTGGACAGCTCAAGGTTCTTAATGCACTGTAACAAAAGATAAAAATGAGTAACTTTATGGACAGTGGCACATTCTAGATCTAAAATCAAACTCTAAAACCCATAGTGTACCTGAGTCCTTTCATTGTAAAGGATGAAACATCTGTCAGCAAAATGTCGGTTTAAATCAAGGGTTGCAAACTGCTTTTTCAGAGGACAACAAAAATATTTTTGAGAAAGAAGATACCTGTTACCCACCAGATTTTCGGGCGCTCATATATGAAGAGTTATTACCACTGATCATGTGTGTTCTGAAGATGAGTTTTCACACGTTTGTCCGGAAAATGAATCGTCCTCTAAATCAGTGACTTGGAAAGAAGTTCGAAAACTACCATTGCATACAACACGTTTCGATAACTGTGAGAACTACATGCCACGCTTGCCGGGACTTCAAAAGCATTTTGCACGTCTGTGACTGGCGTTACATTTCCGGCAGCAATTCGGAAACAGAACCCCTGTAAGTCAGTATTTGTCATGTATGTGTTGGTATGTGGTCACGTTAAAATGTTCATTCTATTCATTCTTTGGGAAATCCCAAAGGTTAGTGATACTAATTTGTTACAAAAATTCTTGTGTCAGATTACATGGTCATAGTTGAGGGAACAACTTCTCATTTATGGGCCTTATTCACATACGACTACCCGTCCTTAGCCAAAGAACAAAAACCGTTTGCTTAGGTGAATGGTGGATGTGATATTTCCGTAATTCAACAAAATTAAAAAGGCAGATGGAAAGGAAACACAAGAGCGAACCAGCCAAACGATTAGCACATTTTGTCAAAGAGTAAAGTGCTTTTCTAAATTCAGTGCGCTGAAGCTTAAATTTTGACTAAGAATGCCAACTTTGGGTTCAGTATTTTACGTATGTAGGCTCAATTTACATTTTATTCACATTGATCTCGCCGATGCGCTTGTTGACAATGATATGAAAACACATGTTGTGCCATTTTTTAAGCATAAGGCCGTTCACATGGTCAGGAGGATATTTTCCTCTTTGGAGGATCATACACGACACTCAGGTGTGACTTTGAATAAAACCACTCCATGATTCAATGGTGAGGTAGGGTATCAAGTAAAACATGTGATGCAGAATGGCAACTGACTCAAAGAGATACCAATAAAAACCGCGAAGGGCATCTAGTTACTTGCCGTTGTTCAATATCGAGCACAGAATAGAGGATTCAAGACAAACGTGATGCGCGATGAGCATTACAGAATTGGCAAGATTTACAAGATGTCGATTTCTATAAAAATAATCAGTGCTAAATAAACATTTGTGACAGAAAACTTGTTGGTACAACTGAATAATTCTTTGTGAAAATATGTACTGTTATCGCACTTGATTGATGTCTATCAGAGAGGGACAGATATACATGTTTTTTTAAGATTTACTAATTCAAAAGTGGGATATTTTTGCGGGCACATCTAGCAATAATGTATCAAACAGTAGGGCAAACGACTTGTATTGGTCTCATTCCTTAGGCCGAATGAAAAAAACATTATTCTGTCCCTCAATCAAACAGTTGTAAAGGATATGAGCAGTTAAATCACCGTGGTTATCTTTCATGGGGTATTACTATATATCTTCCAACCTAGACATAAGGTAAACAATCGTTTACTTCTTGCACTGATGTAATTTTGTGTACAGAAATTTGGAGAAAGGGTGCGAAAGTTATGTGAAGACACCTAAGCAGGAATCCAAACCCGGGGGCCCGAAGCGCAAGTCCAAATTTTAAATATGGCAACTCAAGTCCAAAATACGTTCAAACTGAAAAGTGTATATTTCCGATACTAGAAAATGTGACGCCTTTCTGGGAAGCGCTCACGCATGCGTTACCATCTTATTTGCACGCGGTGCCAGCGTTATTTGAAGAATGCCAAACAATAAACTGAAAAATTGTTTGATGGTCATTATAATAATTTACCTGTGGAAAGCCTGGTTTTTCTGAATTAGGAGATTTGAGTGAAGACTGGTCTAGCAGTGGTTATTTTTGGCATGCACCTTGCTTTGCTTGCTAGCAACTGGTAATGAAAATCATTATGCATTTTATGTTACCAGATTCCTGTTTTAACGGTCATTGGAACAAATGGCTGCTGTTTGGTTTGCAACCCAATAACAGGAAATAGGTCCTCGGTGTTCGTCAAGCAACATTTCCAATCCCTGTAACTTACCAAAAAAGATATCTACTTCAAAGCTGGTTATTTGAGGAATAAGACGGAAAAACTTGTCATTGTTGTCTCTTTCCGGTATACTTGACTTTCTTGTGTTCTGTCCTGTAGGAAAAAGCACCGATTGAGTTGGCATTCCAAATCAGTCTGTGGTTAATTCAGCGCTTCGTACAATTTGGCTCAATCAACATTTGTCTATAAACAACACGACATCCACGTAAATATCTATGTTCCACCAAACAAAGTACCAATAAAATTGACAATTTTGCTCAGTTCAATGCATTTAACTCACGTTTTGGCCAGTTGTTTTATCTTGTTCTAAACAGATCAGCTTAAATTCATGTATTACTCCGTTTTATGATAAATGTAATTGGATAGTTTTAAGACGCGGATCACTTTTATGTTGCTGATAAACTAAAGTGAATCTCTTGTTTATAATACTCTTCAACAAAATGCACTGCGTAAAGACAACTTTTTCGCAAGTCCTACCTTTCGAACAGGAAGGAGCAACAAAGTTTGAGCACCTCAGCTGATCGTTTTTTGTTTGCTTAAAGAATATTTCTCACAGGCATATAATCAAAAAGCAGTGAACTTTATTACCACGAATAGATCAAAATCCCATAATTCTCCAGTAAGCAAGGGAACCAATAAATTACAGGAGGCTCAAGCACATACGTTGTCTACGATTGTAACTGAGTATGATCCAAACGAAAATGGTAAATTTCAGTCCGCGTCCGGCAACATTTCCATGGAAATTTATAGACATATATATTTGTATATTGTGTGTCTAAAAATTTCAACTCATTTGAACATACCATACTGTCCCTTCAAACATCGTCAGCAAATAGTTTGTCTATTGTTGTTACCCAAAAGCGCCAAATCAATATACACTAAGAAATAGTTCACTATAAGTCGAAACACACCACAAGATAATCTTTCCGCCCATCAATTGATTTCTGGTTTCTAATTAGTTCGGCAGAATTAACAGTCAACGGTGCGCTTGAAACCACCAGAGAGAAAAACTCAAATTCTAACACCAATTCCCCGCATGAGCTTCCCTTATCATTATGCGACTAGTAGCAGCAAAACAGTCTTTGAGACTGATTCACTGAACTCATTAAATTGCTCAACTGTTAGTGTATAAACGCATAATAAAGCATGTAAACCGCGTTTAGGATAGAAAATTTCCTTGCAAAACACACCGGTTTCATCCCAACAAAGGTATTTGTTCCTTTCAAGAAATAGTAGGGATGGAAAAACCTTAAGCAACAGTTTTTCAAATTCTTGAAATTTCACCGGCCTACTCATCACACTATATTACAAAACTAATAACATATTTTAAAAATCCAAAATGTAATGCGGCAATAGTGGCCAGGTATTTTACGTTGACTAAACTAGCAAACTGATGTTTGAAAATTGCGACTGCGTAAGGGAGCATCTTTAACTGAAACAAACTGCCAGTTTCAAATCTGAAAACATTTCTTAGTAAGTGACACCGTTTTCCCCCGAAAATTTGCGCGCAAATAAACCAACAACCGTTATCTGTATTCTTACTTTAAGTTTCTAAACAACTGATAATTTTTCAGGCCGTTTCTAGAATCTAAATGTAACTGAGATGTGTGGTGCATTGAACGTGACCAGAAATGCGGAGCAACAACTTGTTAACAATTTGTTACCAAGATTGTTGACTGGTCATCAGCTAAATCACCTGCTTATGATGATCATCAACTTATGCCTTATTTCAGACCGCACTCGAGACATCAATTTGCAGCAAAAGAAGGCTTTTGGTCTTTTGGTTCAGGATTCACAAATATTTGCATTTTCTGTCGCATTAAAAATGAAAATTGAGCGCGTATGCTGATAAGCAGTCAATTGGAATGTTTTTTTAATAACGAGTTCGAATAAATCATTTGAATAGCGATTTCTAATCCAAATAAACCGCTTTGAGTTCAAGCTGAAGTGACAGAGTACTAGAGGCGTTCTTTAAATGATTTATTATTTGCACGTACAAAACAAAATTCGGGGACTAATCCATCCTTGAGTGAGCAAAATAAGTAGCCGGTAATCCAAATGTTATCATAAATGATTGTTAGTTTGTAGTAGTACAAATTACGTATCATATTTTTTTATAAAAGAATATTTTAGCATTAGACATTTGAACGCTCAGTGCCATCCTCATCCATCCAGCTGAAAGAGTCATGGTCCAAAAGGAATAGATTTCTGTTCCAAATTATATATAGATAATTTCGGCGGGCAGTTTCGGACTGAGAATTATTGTGCTATAACTTATTGAAATGCTGTTGAGAAATATTGAACACAAATAACTGTTTTCAAAGGCGGTGGACTACATCATTTCAATAGCAATTTTGCATTTGTCTTAGGAGCCAAAAGTTTAGTGCTGGCAGTTTCGACAGCAGGGTTCGATCAGGTTCTTCTTTAAACTGAAGCTGGTTGCGAGTGCGGATTTATTGTGTACCTAATTAATCAGGTTAATTGGAGCCATAAAAATAAAAGATGCACGCACATATTGTGATAACTTCTCATGAAAACAGTGACTTCGGACAGAAACATTTTCAAGTTTGTGGCTCCAAGTAAGCAAGAGGGACCTCTTATATCGTAACGATGTGGGTTTGCAAACATTACGCATGTGAGTGACTTAAATGTAGGCAGTATGCCGTGCCTATCAGGATATCACAAATTGGGTACCTAGCACAAAGATTGCCCATAAGAAGGACCGTACCCGTGACTTACTGTGCCAACGTAAACATCAAACTTTCCAACCGCCAAGTGAATAAAGTACTCACCATTTTCCTCATGTCATCCTGATTAACAAAGGTTATATTCCTGGTTACTGAACTCTGATTTTTGTATAACATTTTCAAGACCTTTGTTTACGACGGAGTTTCAGCAGTCACCTTTGGCGAGGCACATAGAGAATGAGTGGCTGTAATCCTGTGAAACAATATATTGAATCGGGCGACGTAGCAGATTTAACTGAAAGCGAACCAATCGGGTTCGAGCAGGTACGGACAAGCGGATTGGTTGAAGCACAAATGTAGACCTTGGAGGCAACAGCTTTATATGTTGGGCCTTAAAAATACACGTAACAACAGGTATTTTCATATATACTGAGGAACAATAGTACGCAAGCCTGTGATACCCTTTCGAGTTGATGCTGAATGAAACAATTTTTCAAGTTTCACGTTGCTATCCAATACACTATACGCAAGAGCAGTCTTTAGAATCAATAAAACCAATGTAAATTGTGCACAAGCTCTGGAATTTCGGTCGCAGTCGCGCAAAAATTCCATAAGCGGACAGCCAAACTTGTAGGGTTCAAAAACAAGGGTAATGGTGGGCAGTTCTAGCCACTAATTTCCTAGGAATTTTCAGTTGTAACGAGCTATGATCCCAAGGATAACCTTGGAGAACTACTTCCGGGCAGAGACAGGTGACGTCGAATATTGACGCCCACAGGGTTTGCAGTTTGTCGATAATTTTGACAACGAGTCGCGTAAGACTGTTATGGACAGAAAAGTAGACAAACCAAACCCCAAGCCAACTTCAGAGACGTCAAGTTAGAACTTGACTGAGGAACGCTTAAGGTTGGGAGGTCTCCTGAAAAAAGGAATGGCGGAAAATTAGGTTATGGTGGATCAGAAGACGTTGTTTATGGAGGAAAGTCAAACGAAAGTGGACGAATAAAAATAGGGGACGATAGCTACCAGTATTTACAAGCAAGGATTAGTCAAAGAACAGCTTTAAACGAACTGAACGTTGCCATTTATGAATATTGATGGCCTGAAGGGTTCAACGTATTACTGGAGCACAGATAGAGTGGCATCAAGTTGAAAACAAAAAAATTCCAAGTGAAATATAGTGCTGTCATCCGTAAAGACAACAGACGAAGCAGACCAATGCCTCAGACAGTTAAAATTGTTGTTGATATTCCGATTATAGAAGACAAACCCAACGAGCATCCGTATAGCTCAACATCCGGAAAAAAAAACTAAATTTACTTGCAAACTTTGACGTAAATGCTTGTGACGAATAAAATCGGTTTTGTTCTAACAAGCTGGCTCAGAAAAACTGAAACTTCATGCGATACATAAGTCAGTCCTTCGCCTTTAGTGTGATAATATTTGCTCTCACACCCGCAGTATGAGATCGCAAGGGTGCTAAGGGTTGCTTAGGAAAATTAATAATTTAATAATTCAGTTTAATTTAATTAATTAAACTTGATGCAAAGGAAGCAACAGGAGCTATGTATACTGGTTGAAGAAAAGTGAAAATCGAGTTTAGAAATGCACCGAAGAAATGCATGATACTCGAAAATAAAACAAAGAACAAATCAAGCTCTTGGACACATCTTGTGGCATCCACGGGGATTCAAGTTTCAAAAAAGACCCACGAGAAATTTGATTGTGTGCACAATGAGTTTCTGTCAAAGGCAATATAAGCACAGAGTCACAAAAGTTTTGAAGAATGTTTTCGAACCTTCGACAACAAAGACTTAAATTTGCCGGTTTAATAGAATCCTAAGAAAGAGATGGGAAAGCTAAAGGTTGATGTATTTGAGCGGATTCTAGAATAATCCCATCTCATTTGGCGTGTTTGATAAATTCTCTGCTGTATGGCAAATGGATCAATGTTGGAAACCATCATTATGGCCATGAGGAGCGATAAAAACTGAAATATTAAAGCATCTTGTAAAGATTGTAGTATGCACTTATCACTGTTTGCACCTCCTATTTTTAGGCATGCGCAGGCACACCTGGTTTTAGTATTCGGAATTTTGACTTACCTAACAAATAAATGCTTAACTCCTACAAGACGCCATAATTAACTTGTATCACTTCCTGATGAAAAACTTTGAATCGACAAGAGCTGCACTACTGGCAGACGCCTTACAAACATGAAAGATTCACCAGGAATCACAACAGGTGGGATGCGTTGGTGTTACGCGTCACAATCAGTAAGTGCGAGTAATAGGACAATGATGAAATGAAAACTAATGACAAGAAGCAGAAGTATCAGGGACATGTATGGGGTAAGGATAGTTACGCCACGTCTATTCAGGATTCATGTTGACAAAGAACACGTACTGAACAATTGTTGCTTGTGAATAGCTTGGTGCTCGTTGTTTCCCCTGGAGGATTATCGTAATAAATGGGGTGTGTGGAGATTAAAAATAACAACGGCTCATGGATTTGTTCTCGATTAGCGTTGGAGTAAATGTTTATGGTACGTTCGTTTCCCACAAACATTACAGCGATCGCGTCATTACTATTTGGATTTAGATAAAAAATGAAAGCGTTTCAACAGTCTCTCAGACCGCCAATCGGCCGGAAATTTAAGAACAAATGTGAAGACTTCAAGATTGGTTGGATATTAATGTGTCATATGCTCTCCGAATCAAAACATGGAGGTCTTGAACAATTTGGAAATCGGAGAACTGTGAAACTGCGATACTCAAATTACAGTACGGAAGAGGAAACTGTAGGTATGCTAAGTACAACGCCTCATTAAACGTACATTCTTCCGCATATCTATGTTTTCTTAACTATCGTTCCACAGGACAATATGTTGTCATCATTAGCGCTTGTGGAGATTTGTCTTCATTCCTGAGCCATATTGCATTGGTTCAGTGGCATTCTAGTCAGAGCCACAGCTTTTTCGCCAGTGTGCTCCGCACTGGTAGCACTGTTTGTGAAAGTCCAAAGCGATCTTTTTTTGACGAATCACAACCTCCAAGCACTGGCTACCTCGAGCAGCGCAAGATGGTGTCATACCTCATCGGAGGATGACATTTTTCTTCTTCACTTGGTGAAGCAAGCATTTACCACCACAGATTTTTGCTTATTTCACCCAGCCAATATTCGAATTCAGGTAACGATGATTTGTTCCTCTTCATTGCACATAATAGACGTAAGTTTTGCGTTTTGCCAAAATGATTTGTAGTGCAACATCTAAAGCTGTTTAGTCATCTTTTGTCAGCATAATGTCCTTGAAAATCATTATCAGTTTTACCTTTTTCCAAGCGATGGAAGTTTACGACAGGTGGTTGTGTTTCCTTACTTTCGTAGAAAAAGATCACTTGAGACGTGCTGAACATAAACTTTCACAGTTCTTTAACAATAATTAAGGAAACAGTGAAAAGCTCCAAAGAACAATCTCGAACTTTTGTTAACATCAGAAAACTTAACAGTTTCAAAAGTTTGTTTTATTAAAAGAAAAGCATCAGCTCTTGTAAAGTCGGCTTAAGAACAAAACTTGTTTCGTGAAAAGTTGGCAAAATTCGTTCTTAAGAAATAAGCTTCAGTTAATTATTTAGTAAAACTGCAGCCCGGTTTTATTTTTCACTATTTTTTGTTTCACGATTGTTTTTACGATTGATTTTGGACTGTCGCGTAGCAGAAATAGAGGTGTGTTGTGAAATTACCGTCCTTTACAGGTCAAACTCCACCGAATAATATCTGGATTTTCCAGCCAACGAAACTAATGCTAAAGTAAGACTAGTACGGAAGAGGAAACTGTAGGTATGCTAAGTACAACGCCTCATTAAACGTACATTCTTCCGCATATCTATGTTTTCTTAACTATCGTTCCACAGGACAATATGTTGTCATCATTAGCGCTTGTGGAGATTTGTCTTCATTCCTGAGCCATATTGCATTGGTTCAGTGGCATTCTAGTCAGAGCCACAGCTTTTTCGCCAGTGTGCTCCGCACTGGTAGCACTGTTTGTGAAAGTCCAAAGCGATCTTTTTTTGACGAATCACAACCTCCAAGCACTGGCTACCTCGAGCAGCGCAAGATGGTGTCATACCTCATCGGAGGATGACATTTTTCTTCTTCACTTGGTGAAGCAAGCATTTACCACCACAGATTTTTGCTTATTTCACCCAGCCAATATTCGAATTCAGGTAACGATGATTTGTTCCTCTTCATTGCACATAATAGACGTAAGTTTTGCGTTTTGCCAAAATGATTTGTAGTGCAACATCTAAAGCTGTTTAGTCATCTTTTGTCAGCATAATGTCCTTGAAAATCATTATCAGTTTTACCTTTTTCCAAGCGATGGAAGTTTACGACAGGTGGTTGTGTTTCCTTACTTTCGTAGAAAAAGATCACTTGAGACGTGCTGAACATAAACTTTCACAGTTCTTTAACAATAATTAAGGAAACAGTGAAAAGCTCCAAAGAACAATCTCGAACTTTTGTTAACATCAGAAAACTTAACAGTTTCAAAAGTTTGTTTTATTAAAAGAAAAGCATCAGCTCTTGTAAAGTCGGCTTAAGAACAAAACTTGTTTCGTGAAAAGTTGGCAAAATTCGTTCTTAAGAAATAAGCTTCAGTTAATTATTTAGTAAAACTGCAGCCCGGTTTTATTTTTCACTATTTTTTGTTTCACGATTGTTTTTACGATTGATTTTGGACTGTCGCGTAGCAGAAATAGAGGTGTGTTGTGAAATTACCGTCCTTTACAGGTCAAACTCCACCGAATAATATCTGGATTTTCCAGCCAACGAAACTAATGCTAAAGTAAGACTAAGTAGACTATGGGCAACAGAGAGTGTAAAGAGATTCCCTTAAGCAAAAGGATCCGTGGATCATGCGCCTTACGTCACAATAACCAAATCATGGGAAAATCATATGTCAGATTTAAAGTGGTGCACGATTTTTACTTTATTTTGTATGGTATGCAATGGTACTGATTGTAAACGTCGCATAAGATGCAGCGCTGTGGATCAAAACTCGTAAAAAGCCTTAAGATGCTACGTCATTGAGGCTTTTAGCCAAGACGATATATTTTAAAAAATCTGCTTCCTTTGGTCAGCTCAAATCTGATTGTCGAGTTTGTTTGGGGGATTGTGGAAAATGCACGGTTGCAAGCGGACTTTACCATGACATTCCAAACGGTCAACGTGTAAAGTAAAAAAAAATAGATTCACTAAACAGAGCAAGATACCGGAAAATTGTCTACTCATGCTGAAAAATGTACCTACACATTTAGCCAAGTAATAAGGGTGTCTTTGTAATCTTCGTGGGCCTGTCTGACTGATGTAATGGTACCTCAGACAACCATTTCCTGCCTTTAATGAACAAAATACCTGAAAAAGTATGATCTTTCGCGTTTGTAGTGTAGATTGGAATCAGACGACGCGTTGTGCAACATCGCAACTTCCGGCCTATTGATGAACACCAACTGAGCCAGCGTGTACATCAGTATGCCTCGTCTGTTATTTAAACAAACTGTCTGGTTTTTTCAAACCACTATTTTTCAAATTCTGCTTTTGAAAGTGGACTCTGGTTTATTTCACCTACTGCTTCCAAATTACAACAGTAAAATTTTTGAAAATTTCAGCATCGTTACGATAACATTGTGAAGTGAATTTGTGGCGAACTGAAGCACAGGCATTTTCTTTTTTAAGAATAGCAACGTCTTTTTGTAGTGCTTTGAATAAAGAATTCCACAGTGGCTGGTCTAGCAATCTTTTAGGGCGGTCTCCGCAATTTGTTTTAACTGTTCCACTTATCCTTTGAGCCCACATAAATTGACATTTTAAACTGCATAATGTGTGCTTTTATTTATTGTAGCAACTTTTCAATTTCTAATGACGGCCATTTCAAGTTTGTTACGGCAAAATCCAACGTCTAATTTGTGCCGGATTAACTGATGTTATTACAGATATCCATTTATTACCAAAAACGCTTGTTATGTTAGTTTGCTTTTTCAGTGTTCAGTAAGACAAAGGGTGATATTTTTGATGAAAAATGAGACAAATTGCACGTTAAGCAACATTTTTGGCGGGTGAACCATCTCTAAGCCACCAATTAATTGTCATTGGTGAAGAGCTAACACAGCATGTTTGTGAGAAGGTATATTAGGGTAAAATCCGATCCAAAACTGGCACGTTTTTAGAGGAGTTTGATAATTCGCGTGACTTAGCTAAATACTGAGTATCAAATGGCTTAACCAATAAGATAATATGTAAGTGGCTAACATTACTAATGCGATAAATGTACATCCAGAACGCAACTAACTCTGTATATTGCTTGTCCGATAAACATACCCAGTTGCCAAAGTATATTACACAATATTTGGAAAATTACCCACTTTTCTCGGAATCCTTCGTTTACTTCCGGCTTGACTCGTTAAGCTTTTTAACCCTTATCACTCACGAGAGCTTTTTATTACATTTATTACCATCTGTTGTTAGTCGTGGCCAAGTGGACCATCTTGCGTGCAGTGAGGGTAATAAACGATGTCAAAGTTAGTTGTTACGGAGCACTCAACTAAACCAGGTCGAGTTTCATGGATAAGGGGCCTTTTTCTACTGAATTTTCTTAATCGGGCTGCCTCATTTTTACCTGATATGATACTCGAGATATCGCGGTAGATCGTCTAGATGTAACGCAAGGTTACTGAAAGCAATCCCACAGTGCACGACTGGCTTTGCTTAATTTGGGACTTATGCAGGCACAATACCACAAATGTCGTAACAACCAAAAATAAGCGACCTGGTGACGCGCATTCATTTGAAGAAAACAATTTATGGCCAGATTCAATTGAGTTTGCCGCCGAGAACAGGAGTAGTTTTAAAAATTCCTTTTAATTTGTGTTCAAGTAACACATGCGTTTGACGGCTTGCACCTACTTCCTAAACGCCTAAAGAAGGCACAAACGTGGTGCTCTGTCGAAACATTTTTAGGAAATTTAACTGTTGTGGATTACACCCAGAGGATGGTAAATTTATTTTCTTAAATTCTTTTAGTATTGCTGACTGGTGTTTAGTTCGCGCAGCGTTGCGACTTCAACATATAATTGGCATGCATCACAATTAGGCCGTTGTCAATATTTAACAGGGCTGATTAATGAGTTATAGTCTCAACGTGAACAGGCAACAATTTGTTTGTCAATTTAAGGATTCAGAGCAAACTCTTATCACATGAGCCATGGCAAAAAAAACTACTTACCAAAAAGAGTACCGCACTAAGAAATGAATACACTAAATCAAAGCAAACTTGAAGAAATGTTTAAATGTTTTATGTTTCCAGAGAAAAAAGGACCGCCCATAACTCAGTGCGTCAGTGCTAAGTACGAAAAGCACAGTCAACCATACAGCAAGTATTTCGATTACAAAACCTGTTTGTAAATCTCTCTGACCGTCCTACTTCTTAATATTCATCCAGGCCTTTCGGCAGCCACCTTAACGAACAGAAGAAGCACATTTCACCATAATCAGTGCACACGCGTCATATTTAAGCAACCAACAGATTGTATAGTGCTAAACCATGAATGGAAAAAAGACATGTTTACTAATGATAAAGGTTGAGCTCTGAGTACTCTCAGAAACTTGCTCTTCTATTCATGGAACGAAAAAATGGAATAGAGTACGGACAACAACCTGAGTTAAACACAAACTCATTTAAGAATTAAAGCTTCCGTTTCTGTGATAACTAGATTTTGCGCGTTTACTTATGGTTAGGTGCTGTATCAAGATAGGTGCATATAATTTAAGTGTTAAAGTTTTCTCAAGAATACTTCCTAAATTTTGTCCCTTGTCGTAACAACACTTTATTGGGAGTCTTAAGCTTGATGAGTCACTTTCCCTCAAATTAATATGTATGACACTTATCTAGGTTTAAATGGACCTTCTTCAAAAATTTGCGACGCATGATGGCGCAGCAGGGTACACATAAAACGCCACTCGATGTCTGCAAAATACCAACTCCGCAAAGGGCTTTTCTAAGCTCTGTTTTCTGTCACAAACTCCAGTATGATCTAATTAAAAGTATGCAGAACAGCGATCACCTGGTATAAAACATAAACATGCATATAGGCCAATTACTCGTTGCTTCAAAAGAAGCCTGTCTTATAAGAAGTTTTATAATTTGAACGGCCTCAGTTGTACAGGAAGGAAAACTATCCAAAAAAGCGATGACGCTTTCACCAATTTATTCTAGCATGCAGGCCATTGGAGCGTCACCTAATATAGTACCACGATCATCATTAAGAACGAATGCCTAAAATTTTACTGACCGAAATGGAACGAAATTCCGGAAAACAATCTAGTATATATATACTTTATGGTTGTGTCAAACGTGCAGTGACCAATTCTGTAGATCGTTATTACTGAAACTTGAAGTCAACTTAACAATATATCAATCTGGCCAAGAGAACGCAGAACGATGACGTACAGATCTTACCAGTCATCGACCATTTCCTAGTTGAGCTCACCACAAAAGCCACTACACAGTGGCACCTCCGTCAAATCTTGCGCAACGTCCTTTTCGAATGCATTATTCTGCATCCCATTTACTAATCTAACTGGCCACGCTGTTCCCATACAAATGTATCCCATCATTAAGATGTTTCTTACCTACGGGGAAGAACACCGGACCGTTTTTTCGATATACCTAAATGCGTGTGGCCTTGAAGATGGTAAACTTTTCTAAAGGTCTGGGCAATATTTTAATGCATAACGATCACTCTTACATTTACTCACATCTGCGAGTATTGGAATAATCTGTGCAAGCAGCCCAAGCATTAATTGAGAACTTTCTGAGACCTGTTTGTTGTATAAGACAAATGTAAGGCAAAATGATCGGCACAGATTTGATGGATTCTTGAACATATTATGCCTAAGAGCAACTGCCCTGACACGGGTACAATGTTCTGTAGAGGTGCTGTTAGTGTTGCTGTTTATAGTGAGTGAACTGCGTTTCCACTTTGCGATTATATTGGTTTTCTAAGCCACATGTCCATTAAACTTCGAATAATGCATGAGCTTTTGTGAATGTAAGTCATGCTGACTTAACCTTATTTACTAATTCACGAATGGAATGAAGAATTAGATTGAGGTTTCGGATAGCGACAAAAGTTGGTGTTGGTGTATATGTCAAAGTGAAGTTGGCTCAGAAACACCCTTAATTCGGTTGCTTGCTTCTACCTTTAGCTGCTTAAGTGATGTGTCTGTCGCACACCCAATAAAGCCAAAGCCTTCGGGATATGTATTGATAATTGCAGCAGCCTCCGGTTGAATAAAGCTACCAAATGAATAACACTAAGATGGTGGGTAAACTTTCGACGGTCTCCTTATTCAGTAACCGACTGTATTGTAATGTTACATTATATTATATTATATATGTAGTATATAATATTATTGTATTCGAAAAAAAGCTACTCTTATTTAAATTTTAGATAGCCATGCTTTGCTGCATTTCCTGGACGTGCTTGTCTGATTCTGCTTTGCACAATTGTGTAAATCAGATCGATGATGGGAAAGAGTTATGAACACTGCTTAGTAATTATAACTCCCAACATATTTTGGTTTCCATACAATTTACGATTCTTTCACTAAACTATATAGGAACCTTGAATCATAATTAAACGATTTCATGAACCGTGCTTATCAAAATTTGTTGTATCATCTGCTGTCTGGTCATGTATGATTTGTTTAGAAAAGGGGAACATAGTTACTCCTTTCACTTTCATATCATTCCCAATAAGAACGAATGTAATTTTGGCTAGGCTTTGAAGGTTCTATGCACGCCTTCATTACATTATATCTGAATACGTTCCAAATTCTTGGTTTGTTATTTATCAGGCTGCTATCTATTGACGCCAGCCATTCTGAGAGTTCTTCAGCGATCAGATGCGGCCTTTTAACCGCAAGAGCGCTCCAACCTCACTGTTAACTTGTTGCTGACAAACACGTTGCATAAAATCGCCCTGAGCTGTACCTCCCATAAATATAAATGCCGTGAAGATAAGCTCCATTCCAAACTTCTTTCTGCTGACAAAACCACACGTTACGCAAATGCAGCGCTTTTCCACGGCATGGCTCGAATAAAAATATGGCGGCGCAAAGAGATGATTACTGTTGCTCTTTTACGCATTCAAATCTCCCTAACGTACTTGTGTTGTGTTCCATTTAACCATTGTCCACTTTTTGCCACTAAGCAGGAAGATGTAGAACGGTCGGAAGTTTTTAGAATAAAGCCGAATGACGTAACCTTTTCTAAAGGTAAACAAAACAGAAAATACGTTTAGTCACTTTAGTTTTAAAAGAATATTCATCTGACTCTTTGCTGAATGCCTTGTTTGTGATATTCTTCAATTGATTATTCTGAACATAGATCCGTAAATGTTTCTGTTGGTAACCCATTCGAGATGTCGTTAAAATACAGTGCACTGCAAATGAGGGTAATTCATGAGATGCTTCAAATTAGAGTTCACTTAGAATACTGAAGGAGGTTCTCATACTAAGGCTACTTGTTTGGCCAGATAAAAAGGTCAAACTGGTAGTGGGTTGTCGGGGAAATCTCAGCAACCCTATGAGCAACATTTCGACGAGAAAAGGGTGCATTCCCACATGAATCACTAAGTACAATCTACTCAAGCTCGTAGCAATCATCAAGAAGACTCGCAACTATGGTCGTGATTATTTTTTACCTCTTGAGAAACTCACTTTTGGCATAAGTCCATGGGCAGAAGTGACTTTGATAAATAATCTCTAAGTGGCCAGGCTGAAGGGTTTTCTCGCTGTTCCAATCACGCAAGGATTACATGTTGTTTACAGTGCTAGCAAAAAGTCGACTTTGATTGTTGGAAAAAACAAAACTGCTAGCTGATATTGCCACCAGCTAGAACATGCTCACGGTTAAATGTTGATTCAGAAACTGAGCAAGGCTGACTACAAACAATTCTTAGGCGCAAACGTGCTTGAAAAGCATTTCGTTCTTCAGCTTGTTTGATGATGTAATAAGTATTATGAAGGAATTGCAAACACAAAACATTCAACGTTTCTGGTAGTCTGCATTCAGAAAAGGCTAATATGATGTTTTCTCCAATTGAACGAGACCCAATCAGTTCCATGAGCAAAGTTGTGGTAGAAGTAAACGACGACTAATGAGATAAACTCAAAGTACGGTTTGGAATCTTTTATTCATACTTTGCAATCCCTGAAAGGCTGCCCTCAGAGGCTATCGGGAAAACTCAAGTCTTAAAAAGAAACCGACTGATCGGTCAACTTTCGAACCGAAGAAGGTCATTCTTCTTTAAATGCATTTCCTGTAGAGGTTACGAGCTTTAAGACTCTCAGCTGAATTGCCCTTGCTGTGCAGCTTTACGCGAAACCAAACTACTTTTGGGAAACTTGCTGTTGGTCACTGTTTGATGAAACAGTGTCTCAGAATACACCTACGGCTAAAAAAGGAGTGGGCTTTTTCTCCTTCGTACATATGATTGCTGCTCGAAAGTGATGGTGCTTTAATTAGATTATCTTGGCACATTTGCTTTTAAGCAAATTGCGAGATTCCCTTTTTTCAACGAGCATATCGTCAAGGTATATTTGGCCATGCATAAGAAAGTCTGATGGCGTAGCCAAGGGAACAAGTGGTATCGCATGAGTAAGCTCAACGTGCAGCCAAAGTCCCCAGCACACAATTATCTCCCGTGTTTAAGACGACTTCGTTGTAATATATCGGCAAGCCACGCTCTGATTGATTGCCTTTCAAGTTAATTATCATCGAAAGAGGTGATCGTGAATGACTACATTCTTAACCTAATCCTCGAAATCATTCAAACGTACTTGACCTGAAATCTAGGTATGTGAATTCTTACTGTGAGCTACCAACTGTGATCAGAGTCTTTTATTATAGTGCTCATTGACATGCCTCTTGATACCGTACTGTGACGCACACAAAATCTACCTTCGTCTAACTGACCACTTAGGACCACATTCTGCTTCCTATAATCTGTGTGAACGCCCTACATTTTTCGTGGTTGATGAAACACATGATTTGTAATCTCATGATGAAAGGATCAAGAGGTAAAAAATTATGGACTTTTCCACTTTGTGGACCAGTATACTTGATCAGTACTTAGAAGGAAACTTTAACCCATATCTTAGTTAACAATCGGTGCTTTATGCTCGCCGTTTAAATTTATCTAAAATGCTTGTCCAGATTTTAAACCACCCCTAAAAGCTTCTAGCAGTGCAGTAGTTTGGTGTTATACGCAGTTGTTTTGAAGCAAGTAAATTTAACATTTTACGAATGACAAGTCAAGCGATGCATTTCATTTATTCATATCTACAGATAATAACCAACACTGCTGGAGATTGTTTTGCTAGCAGTTGCGCTTCCATCTGAGTAAACGCAAGGAGGATACTGATACTAACAGTGAAAGGCAGTTGTTGCAGTTATTGCCTGCCACTAAGACAGTTTCGCATTCTCATTAGAGATTTTGTGCAGACTTAAAAAGATTACTTCCGGTGAACTTCCAAATAGAACATCGTTCCTGTGTATAACGCTGAACGGGACTAAGTCTGTGCCTTATCTATATTGTCCGAATAAGCCCACTTATACGTCAGATTTGACGTAGTTAAATGTGCGCGATTGAAAACATTGTAGCAAACTTTACATAGAATGCATCTAATCTGGAACATTTTCAGTCAACTCTACACACATTCTCCAACAGCGAAAGTTTCTTTCAACCAAGCCAAACCTCAAGACATTGTCAATGATTTACATAGAGTCGAGTAAAAAAACGAACAAATGCCACTGTCGTCGTTTGTTGGTTAAAACTCTTTACGTGATGAATTCGAAAACAGTTACATTGAGGTTCAAGAATATTGTCGATAACGGTCCAGCAAAAAGACCTCAAATTCATCCCAGCAAGTTGGTTGGCTGAAATTACAGCTGAAACCTGAATATTGATTTGTCAGATAACGAAGTATGTAAGAATACGATCGGATGGGCCAGATCGTTTCAACCAAAATTGATAAATGTCGTAGATGTACGTGTGACCTAGAAAGCACGCCGACTCAGCCACGTGATACAGAAATCACATTAAAATCGATACCACGTTGTGTTTTTCCTGATCGTGAAAAGACTGATATTGTGCTAATGGCGAAAACCCGATTGTGGTTCCGAAATACGAGACATCCCTGATGACCGACGAAAATTGATGTCTGACACTATGCAAGGAAAAAAAGATTCCTCGGAAAAACAGAATATTTAGGAACTGCGAATATTGCACCTAATGGATGTATCGCATGGATTCAAGGCCTCATTGTAACCAACGGTCGTATAAAGTGTAGGACGTAATGATCTGCTTTAACCTGGTTACAGGCGAGCGCTGCACTTGAAGTACATACTTCAGCTAGTAACACTGGCTTTCTCGCCTATAAGCATACTAGATAGTGTCGGAAGTCTACTCACACTCCTCATATAGGTACCGCAGCTGAATTCACTTTAAGCAAGAATAACCTTGCTATGTAAGTATGTTCATTTCAGCTCCTCGGGATATCTCTGGAACAAGGGCATTTGCTGCACTTAAACTTATAAGTAACGAAGTTTGATGATTTCTTGGCTGTTTTACTCATTGTTCTCCACCAATGAATAAATAACCACAAAGCCAGCTTAGGCGAACAATATCTGCAGCCTTCAAGCTTTGTTCCGATTGCACACAAGCGATCTCAGATGAAAAATGCATTCAGTATTCCGCGCTTCGAATGTACTGGTGACCACATAAAACAAGAAACGACAATCCGTAATAAAACGGTGAAAGCTGGGGAACACTCCTAAAAATTTACAGGCGGCCCAAAATTCCCATGCTTCTAACATATCCTTCTGTGAAAGAACAAAACTTTCTGTCAGTTTAAAGATGCACGTATCACACTGCAAGCTTATACTTTTGTTACTAGCGATATTTAGACAGTTCGTCAATGTTATACGTTATCTACCGGGCCGGTAGTCTATCAGTTCACTTGTACCCGCACTGACAATTATATATGTAGAACAGATAGATTTTTATGTCAGAAATTTCATTGCCTGAGCGATATGGTATCCACGTATAATGTGTAAATGATATGCGTATATTTATATATTATATATGATATATATTATTGGTAGTGTGAGGAGATTTGGGACTTTTGTGAAGAGTTCGTCCTGTAAGTGAAGCCAGTCTATGCTGAAAAGCCGAGAAACACTGTACAGCTGTTTCATCCTTATTGGGAATCATCAGCAGTGCGCATCTCACGAAACTCCGGAGAGTCTCGAACCCGCGACTTCCTGGCTAGTAGTTTGAACACTTAACCGTTCGGCCACGGGTGGCTGATCAGCAGTGTGATTAACTCGCACTTAGACAGTATATAACGCCGCCCATCCTTCAATCACGGGATCCACATCACGCGGTCACACGTGTTGACTGACTCCTCAAGCAACGACTTCTCAGAGGAAGCTTCACTCATCAGGTGAATTTTAATCTTCCATCTGTAGCAAAACTAGTTTTAGCCTTTAGTTCGTTAAGGGATTTCTATTCCCAGAGAGATTGCGATTCAGATGTATGAAGTAAACTGAATAGACACGAACAAAAGTTAAATTGTCCTATTTTTTCAAGCGAGTAATGTCTAAAAAAGCCAGTCTGCGTCGCCAGTCTTTGCTCTTACATAGCAACGAGCTTAATGAGCATACAAACGTCAAATATTAATTTAGCATGTTTCATCAAAACGAACTCAATGGGTTTTCATTTAAAACAGAGAATTTTATTTTGTCACCCATTTCTGACTGTGTGTATTTCTGAACACAAATAATTCAAACATCTCGCCCTTGTATTTAAAAGGCATTCTTACTTAAAAGCGCGCTGAGCATGTTGATCTTTTCTTAGAACGTATCAACTGAGCATGTCTATCGTCCTATTTTTTCACATCTTAGAAAAGGGGCGGTATACATGAAACTGCATAATAGTTTCTAATTGTAGGATGTGCCATTTAATTTGTAATTGAAAACTGTAAAAATTATACAAGAAGACAAAACAAAGGAGTAATAGGAGCTTTTAGATCATTTCGGGCTACCTGGACATGATAGCAACCAGGGCTTCTGTGCCATACAAGTAATTTAAAGCTAGAACAAAGCCCACTAGTTACGCGAAGGATAGCGTGCTTTGCGTTATAAAGCATAAAGTTGTACCCCAAAGCCCAAGAACAGGAACCGAAAAGAGAATTAACTTCTCATATTAACCTACTGCTTACGGCAACTTATGTGTATGCACGTGATCAACGAATACCCGGTCGCTGGCCATCAGACGCCAGATATTTCTTTAAAATTAGGTGAGGTCAAAATGCCTCAGTTTAAACATTCTTGCAATGGCAAACTCATCTTGTCGTTTCCTAAATAGATACAAATTACTGCAGGCCCTAGACAATCTTCATTCAATTTCACTCAGGATCTTTTCATCAAGTTGCCATCTCATCACTCCCTGTGGGGAGATTTGTATCGCTGCAATGTCTGCTGATAGTTTAGGCATAACGCTTAAGTGTTTTCGAACCCAGCTCTTTCAGTCAACTCGTAGGAAGTAACTGCTTCTGGTCCCCCACACTTAATAATGTACTCGCCAATTCTGAAGGATACGCATTTATTAAAAGAATATTTACTACTTTCGTAGCTACATTTCCCAACCTTTACTCTCGTTCAACATACATATTGTTTCATTTTGTACGATCGTCACTACAACTTCAGTTTGTAAACCTCATCTTATGCGCACGATTCATGTGCCTAAAGATAGTACTGGTGTTGTTATCTGATAACCTTAGTGTGTCCTTCAAATAAACAATCTCTGGGCATTGATTAAACCGGTGAATATATGGCAGTAACAACTGAACGCAGGTCGTTGCCGTATGTCACTGAGTTTACAAACTTGTGTCTTCAGTCCTGCTTCAATAGGATTGTAGTAGATGGGCATCTCATGCGTTGGAAATCTCAAATGATATGGAAAAGACATGCACCTTTATTTGAAGTACAAGTTCGAGTTAACTCAGTCCACCCGCGTTTGCGCAAGTTGTTTTCTGCTAACCGCATTAGCAGACGATCGGAGAATGTTCTTCCCTAAGATTAGCATATGCCTACATCGTGCCAAATCTGCCTTCACTGGTCCGCCCATTATCCTCATCATGGTTCCTCCGCTATGCCTGCATGATTCGTATGGGTAGGGACGGAAGCCAACTACTCCCAAAACTCAAAGTGTTACGAGTACGGAAACCTATCGTTAAAGCTGGGATAAATAAAGCTAATATTATTAATTCTAGATCGCCAGCAAATGTCGATTCAAATGAACCCCTCGTCCAAAGCTTCGTGAATTCTTGCTAAAGAATACTGTGGCAAGCTTTGCATCACTTTGAATCTCCAAGTAATTGGTAAGATATGGTCAGGATGGAAAGCGACCTTCGGTTTCAATTAGACTAGGGTGGAAAGGCAACCATCCATGACCGAACTTTCTGGATCTTAGTATAGCCTAACACCGTTTGCTTCATTTTTCATGGTTTTGTCCTTCTTGAAAATCAACTACAAATGCAGTATTCCAAGTGATTTCCTAAATGTATTCTAAAAGCTCTTTTGTTACCATATCTTGGCTGCCTGACGCTTCCCATGAGATAAGAGTTTTCCCCAAGCATTTATGTAGACTAAATAGTTTTAGAATCTCCTCTCTCCACATCTTACACAAGCAACGCTGGACAGCCCGTCATTCAGTAGAGGAATTTATTGCATTGCAAACAACGATTCCTTGTTGAAGCAGTTGATACATCTAAGAGGGAAATACTGCTTATAAAAGGCTTTCCAATGCAGAAAGATTGAAACCTTTCTGTGACTCTATCGTTGGCCAAAAACTGCAACTCAGTCCATGTATGTTTACAAGCTCAGTCGAGAATGTCTCACATATTCTAGGACATTTTTAACATATTGAGCAACACATTCTTTTGCGTACCCATTGGTGGACCACAGCACGAGGTGAAGTGGTACGAATAAAACCAGTTTACAGCAAAAAACACTCCAAAGATCTACGTGAAAGTATACAGCTAGTGCATAAATTATACCCACACAAAGTTCAAATACCTCAACAAAATTTCCACGATCTATCGGATTTTCATGAGCGAATTTGGACAAGCTTTATGCCGATCACTTCTGAGTGACAACGTGGCAGAAGAATAAAAGGTACCGAGATTTCGCAACATGCGCGGAAATGCAACTGAGGTTTCGTAACACCGTCGGCCTTTAGAAAAGTAAGTTAAACGGTGGCCAGTCGATTAAATTTAGTTGTGTTTTACAGTCTCACGAAGGTTTGCAGTTTCAGATCACTACAGCGTTTGAGTTTCCCAGTGGCAAAATCTAATCACACTATGGACGCGGCTTTTCAGCCACACTGAGTGATAGCTGCCTTGTCAGAGGTACCATATTATTTAAGCTAAGTTGCGTTGACTTCGATCTTACTAGTGAGAGAATCTGATCATTCTAAACTCGGTGTCTGTTAAAAGTTTTGTGATTTTGGATTTGGTTCAACTTCTGTTGAGTTAAGAACATTTAAGGTAATCAAACTAAACAGAATGAAAGACACCCAATGAAAACACAGCTGTGAACACTGGCTCAAGTGTCACAAAGTTTGTAAACTCGCTTAAATTCATTCCGCTGGCTCTGTCATCTACAGATTCTCTGCATACCTCCAGTTAAAACCTTGTGCACGAATGATCACAATTTGTTAACCTAAGCATATGTTAAATTTTGGTGCAGCGAAAAATCGATCAATAAACAATGTATGGGTGTATGCGGTGGAAAAACTAACGTGTATCAGTATTGTGGGGATAGTGTGGGTTGGTACATGAGGCTGGTGTTCAAAGGAAAAAGAAGACTGGGCGGAAGCAAACGGCTTCCAACGAATGAATGGATTTCTGTACCAAGACAACACAACGAGGTAACTCATGCGGACAGACAATTAGGTAGATATGGTTCGTTAACTTTGTAATCTTTGCGAACGGACGTCAGCATTCGTCAGGTAGGACGAAGCATACCCTCTGGATAAGTCCAAGTGAACGATTCGTCCGACGATGCGGTGATTCATGTGCATCAACCCACCTCATCCCTACAATACGGACACACGTTAGCTTTTCCACCGCCCGATATTCGACTGAGTATAGGTGCGCTTTAACCCCGGTCTTGTTTTCCCAACTAGGTGGAATGGTTTGCTCGAATTCTGAGACCACATGTTAAGAGTAAGTAATCTAGCTTGATTTCCGAGTGGAAGTCGTTCACGAAATCATCCAATCAGTCGGTGGTTTGTCCAAGAGTAATGTCGTTCATTTTGAATCACCTTGCTTGACATCAAAGGACTGCAAAAATGCAAGCAACATATTTGTATGTTCGGACTCTGCTGCTTTTAGCATTATTAGTAATATCAAAAGGAAAGAATGCTTAGCGCCTGCAACACTCGATTATATAAAATAAAAAATCAAATTTTTAAAATATACCCGATCAAATTTACTCATGATTTTGAACTGTTAACTCTTCGTAAGCAATGCTCCTTTTTTGATTTACTATCAATATTCAATTCTTTTGCTGTAGATAAGTTGTTTCCAGTAAAAGGAAGGCCAACTCTGACCATTTTTTTGGTTTTGGTTCAAATTTGGGTCCTTTCCGGAACATTGTTTGAGCAACTGATACAAATGGTTTTGTTTTAATTTTGCAACAGCTTATTGTAACACTAGAGTGGGCTGATGGTATGCGCACAAACTCCCTTAAGATAATTAATTTTGAAGCTTGTTCGTTAGTAGCTCACAGCATGGAACACAACTCATCCTTCTCAAGTGTTTATCCTGGACTGATTGAAAACCGACAAACTCTTTGACCGATATCGCGAAATTGGTGGCAAACACTTTGGCAGCCGTGCACCACTCCTGATGAGAGCAGTGAATTTGTGCCATAACGTTACACTCATTGAATAAACAACCCTGGTAGCTTGATGGTCAGATTCCCTTGTGTTGGTTTTCCAAACTAATAAGCTGGTTATTCTTATCCACTGTGGCAGCTTTAGAACATGTGAATAGGCCTTCTTCAGTTTGTTCCACGTTCCTGCTTGTATCCTGCGTAACTCCATTTGGGGTTGGACTTTTGTATATTTGACTAGCTGACATTAGGATAATTTGACAGCTAGTTTGCCGGCCTATATATCCTTTCACGCCTTCGCCTTATTGTGATGTTAAGGTTCTTGATTGTACATGGTTTCTAGAGAAAGAATGACTGCCAACCACCGGTATGGCACTAGTTGGGGACATTCGGATAAGTACAGTCACATGTTCCCGTCAACTGTATGTGTTAGCTGGACCCGAATTTTATGCACTTTGAGGAGCGGTCTAATTTACGTACTAATTTGGTTTCTAATAAAGAATCAGCTGCCTCACAGCTGAATTTGTCCTTTATGATGCTTCACAAAGGCTACCTGTAGCTTCAGTCGAAAATATATTGGGGAAACCGCAGTAAATTATCTGGGCATAAAATTCGACTGGTATCCAGTTGACCCTTCCGTCAGAACAATATTGTTGCGTAAATTAATACATGGGTTATTCAGTTCCCAAGTATCTTTTATCTCCTATCGTTCTGTCTGTCTAACTATCCGACAATCAGTTGGCATCTACCAATGAACTCAGTTCCCCTTCTTTCAACTTGACCGTAAACTCAAGATGATAGGAAGCTCTTGTGTTGCAAGGAAACAAATTGTTAGCTGCCAGAATATCTGGGCCATCTTGATGCAACTAACACTTGCGAAAACTTTTGTACTTATCAGCGGAATTTCATTCTTATCTTAGATTCTTTGAGTAAGTTAAATTAATCTATAGATAAAAGCTGAGGAGCACTGTTCAGCTGTTTCGCCTGGTCACTGTTGTGCGTTTCCTGAAACTCGAGGAGTGTTCAAACTGAGAACCCCTTGGTCGCAAGCGGATGATCAGCGGCGCTATTGGCTTGTTCTCCATATATTTGCATGCTTCCAACAAATTTCTAGCAGCTCGAAAGGTGTAATTCACACAACCAGGTAAACCTTCATCTCAAGGGTTATCACTCTAGGTGCCAGTCAAGCACGTAACTGAGATGCTCTGAGTTAGGATGAGTGATACCATGTCTGTTTCACTACGAGTTAATCACAGTGCCGATCAGCCACTATGGCCAAACACCTAAGTGTTCAGACCGATAGTCTTGAAGATTGATATTTGAAACTCCCTGCTGTTCTTGAGATGCTCTGAGCTAATGATCCTCAATGGGAATGGAGCAACTTTTCGCAGATTCAGCATTTCGTGGACACTTTCTGGCTAGCCCCAAATCTCAACGACAAAGGTGATTTTTAAAATGCTATTTCCGGACGCTGCATGTATTCTCTTAATGAAGTGCCATCTGTGTTGGAAAAACCCGCCTTCTGGTAACCTTATTTTGGTTTTATCGGTTTCAACTGATTTTCTGTGACATTAATGATTAAAAACCTGAAGATTTCTGAATCCTTCGACCGAATTTCTCTAGTTGCACTACGATGCATCTCCAAAGTTAACAATATAACCATCCTTTGAAACACCACAATATGCCGCTTTGATGCCGCAGTTGGCGAGAATTGACAAAAACAACCTTTACACGGCCACTTAAGTGGTTGTTTTGGATAAGCTATTCGAAACGCTGTAAAAACCTGGATGGTTTCTTCAGGATATGGAATGGATGCTTCTGCTATGAAAGGATGCTTCCCATTGTGAGTACATTCTGTTAATTTCCACAAGTGTCTCCTATTAAAGTGTTCATATTGACAGTCAGTACTAGCCACAAACAGTCAGTCCGTAGTACATATTTGGTGGAAGATGATATTGTCCGATCACTTATGTTTTTTTCTATATCTGATAATAATCTTCCGTATATGCTGAGCTGAACTACATGGCACCTGAAAACGTCTGCTAATAAAGAATAATAATAATAATAATAAAGAATAATAATAATATTAACTACATATTCATTTAACTCTTAATTCAACACCATTTGGGCATTCAAAGTAGCTCTTACTTTTACAAGTTTAAGACAGGAAATGTATTTCCTGTGATTTATTACACACTGCGTGGTAGAAAATTCCGTCTTGGGGAACCCAAATAACTTGAATGCAAACAGATTTTGTCGCTACGAACTAGACTGCTGACGAAGTATCCCTAGGCTAGGATTGTCGGTTCTGTAAAGGGAGGTAACAGAAGCTGGAAATAGAATTTAAATAGGTTTTTGTGACCACACTGAATTCCTTTCGCGACCCACTGCTTCCCGTTTGGAAACTATAAACAAACGCAAAAGGTTTTTTTTGAACCAAGGTACATCCGTCCAACTGAGATATCGGACTACGCCAACGTAATTGATATTCCTGGTTTCCGCTTGTGATAAACTTATCCCAGATAAATCCACGGACAGGGCAGCTGTTATCGTAAAAACTCCGGCGCCTAGAACGCACTCCGTTTGTTTCCTGTCAGGGATGTTTTTCACGGTTAATATTTATGCATATATATATCCTTTTCCTGGTAAATTCCAGTGACATACAAGTTCCGTTTATTGTATATGTTGAAGCCCCATTCTTCACGTGTATATTCTTTCAAGTTGTTTGCCATCTGATTTGTCACTTCGTTCCTCACTGCCTCGAAGGGCTGCAACGTAGGCACAACTGTCTCCATGGTTATATATAATCTTCCGCAAGATTAAAACAAACATTTGATAAGTACTTCAATTTGCCGTTCCAATGCTAGACTCTTATTTCCCTTTTCCTGAACGTTTTTTTAAACGAAGTTGCTATTTATTTTGCTATGCACTGTTTTTTTTGGTTCGGAGCTTGAAAATTAAATGCATCTCAGGGTAGCACAGCACTGAATGCCAGTGAACTGTCCAGATTCCAAGTCGTCTGCTTCCACCGACGTGCCGCTTGCGGGTTATTTAGCAAGTCAGTTTTTGCTTTATATTACTATGAAAAAAAATACTGTTGGCTGCATCCAGATATCAGTTCGTTCATCGAATTCAGAAGCTGAGCTGACGACTTTTTTCTCTGTAACAAATGGTCAGTGATCACCGAATATTTGAATTTTCTCCATACGAGATAAAGCATGTCGGTGGCTAATCGGAGCATGGTAAGCTATCTAGTAGTTCTTTTTACAGTCATGGAGCAAGACTCTCATGTGTCACATTTAGATTTCAGTGAAATAGCAACAGGGTTATTTCAGTGCGATGTTATCCGTAGGTGAACAATATTCAATCGTGCCATTGGGATCAACATTCAGATGTTAACCTTTCCCGAGTTTGCGTCCCACGATACTGTTTCACGATGTATTTCGAAAATCAGGCGTAATGAAAACGTAAGGCTTTCTATATTTTCACTGGAATATTATGGCCGCACACTATCATACAGCATTTGGAATGACGTGCATGATCGCACTAAATGCATTTTTGGGCCACTACTAGGATCTGAATTTACAGTAGGTGGCCCGTAGTAATCCTGATTCCAGTGGGCGATATTCAAGGCAATGGTCGGTGATTTAGACATTAGACAAAACCTTCCCTAATAGTGACTGCGGATTCACAGAGTAAGAGGATTTTTGTTGAACACAGCGCTAGAACTCAAATGGCATGCTATGTTTTATTGCAGTCCATGCTTTGTACTACATTTCATGCGGCCACTAGTCCAGAAAATACTACAAAAAATAATTTTTCAGTGTTTTGGAGGTGTGCATTTTGTTGTACGTTTCCGTCGGAAATGGTCTTCTGATGCAAACCTTAGGTAGCATTACCGCTAATGGTGATTTTTGAATAATTGTTGCGCACAAACTCATTGGTCTAAATCCACAATCACTTCAGGTGTCACAACTGAATATAATAATAACATTGAGATTGGTACCTGTAACACTTCTGATGGTTATGTGGTACTTACTTCTGTAGAACAGGCGTATCCCCTTACTGATCTATGGTGTTACAATTGTACAAATGACTGCTTTTCATATGACATATCTCTAACACCGTATGTGCTTAAGTAGGCCTTGACTCGTTTGTCAAAATCAGTGAAACGAAGCGGTGATAATATTTGACAGCATAGTAGGTGCTAAGATCGTGACTCTAAAAAGCCCGCAATCCAGCGTCATTCACCGTTTGTTTCTTCCAAATCCTTACAACTTTCTGCCTTATTTCTTCCCAAAGTGAAAGAATGAAATGTTATGTTAAAACCTGCTAACCTTTTAAAAAAGCTGCCTACTGCGACTTCGACAAATGGAACGCAATCACCTATTTCGCGCGGACTTAGTCGAAAGACTATATAAGTACGTTTCGAATTCTTTCCTTGAAGAATAGAGCCAACAGGTCAGCTTGGTTAGCAATCACCGTAATCTTAACGAGCATTTATCGCACCCACTTCTGATTATCACATTTTGTGGAGTGCCGAATAATCTTCTTTCTTCTTCTGGAGGCCTAAGTTGTAAAGTCAGTTAACTTGTGAATACCATACACAAATTAAACCAATTATGTAATTTCATGAAATATTTTAAAAGGTGAATCGTATTACGGAGCTGGTCCCTTCACCATATCTAGCCGACTGTGCAAAGAAAATGACTTCATTTGACAGTCAACTGATAACCCACAACCAGTCAGGTTGTTAATTATTTCGGCTTGTCGTTTTATCTGATCCCAGTCGCCCATGTCCTGTTTGGTTTATGTGCAGAGGCTGTCAGTGGTCTTAAAATGCTGCTACTTAGTATGAACTCCGGACCTCTGTACTGGGCAATCGATCCTTCTTGTTCATTCTGTGATTAATGAACTTGGTGGTTGGGTGCTAGTTATGTCATAGCATACAATATTTGTGCCATTTCCTTTCGATTTATCAAGGTTGCAATGCAGTTTCCACATACTTGTAAATGACTGGTGTGTAAAGACACATGGTGCCCAGTCGTTAAGTTGTAATCCAGACGCTGCTGCACAATTCCAACACAGAAGCTGATAGTTGCTGGGCACCATACATTTATTCATGCAACTTCAATACGTACAAATGCACTACCCTACTGCAAAACAACATATCTGCTAGCAGTTGATTGCGTGATAAAATTTCTGATGGGAAAACGAAAAGAGAGCCAATATACATGGCAACTGAATTTCCGGCAGTCCACACGGGTATCTTGTGGAACATTAAGTGTTAACTTGTGTTTGCAATAAACCCAGACAAATGCTGTTCCCAGCAATCAAAACGTTGATATTAATACCAAATTTCATTCGGTCTTTTGACCTTATTAATTGAGCAACTTATACTGTAATGTTGATGGGAGAATAAAAATTTATGCAAACTATCTCACAGCAGTATTTTCGAAATCTGACGGATTGACGCGAAGCACAGATTGAACTGACGGTTAACACAAAAGGTCTATCAGAATTTATTGACTCAGGCTGACACGTTTCCGTTTCACTCCGTCTGTCTTTGGTCAAAAACTGGAAAGCTTGGCCTGTATTAACAACTAGCCTGAATTATTTGAAAGTAAGGTAAAGGTCTTTGCATTCGTTCCCTGTGTTGTACAGAAGGAAAAATAGTCTTTTTGAGTGCCATTAGTTGGAACCGTCAACTACTGTCGAACCAACCATCTGGGAGTAGTAGAAACAGAGCAACTTGCGATCTTTGACAAAATGCTAAATAAGTTAGACAGTTCAATTTCAGGACTTGGAAGCAATCGCAGTGCAGTTTACTTGTGCTGTTTTATGCCATAAGCCCATAGGACTTCCGTTACTTTGCCTAAAATATTTGAAAACAAGCTGGTATAAAATTTTGTGTCGGCACAACTGGCTAGATATGTCATTCTGGGACTTGATAGGAAGATTCGGTCATTTCTGCGAAGGGCGTCATCAAACGACGCCGAAATTTTCTTGTCTCAACTTAATTACAACTTTGCTCAAAATAACCACTCGAAGAAACTTTTGGAATCATTGAAGTCACACTGAATAAACACAATAGTGAACCCTGTATTCCTGAGTCCCTAAGAGAACAAACGAACATCAGTGGTACGCGTCGGTGGTACTGATATATTTGTCGGTGTACTGACTTCAAAGTTGATCAACTACATAACCTCTTTTGGCTTTCCTCATAAATACCACCACTTTTTATTTCAAATAGCAGATTGGAGTCAGATATATTTACCAAACTCTTCTGAAATGACGGTTTATTAAACGATTCTGAACATTTTCTAACAGAGTGGGAATATCCATGGATCATGGATCCTGAAACTCTTAAGTGAGTGAACTCGATTGGCGGGATTTGAGGGAGAACTGAGGAAACCACGCGGCATTAGAAACACCATGCCCGCAACACACCTCCCTGGCTACTAGGCCACCAGACTAGTCCCTCCGCTCTACCCAAATAACCTCCTTGGAGGCTAAGTTATTCATCAAACGGAAGATATGCCCAACTACGCAGCATCTTTTTGATATCCACCACTGCGTATGTCAACCAATGCCGCACTTCCACGTTTTTTTGATTTCTCTATACCACAGCGACGAAAAGAAACTGATTCGCAGTGCACTGGTAGGCAAATACGTATGTTCTGTAAATTGATTTCTAGGAACCCGATTTTTATCAAGCTATTAGTGAAAAGTAGCATATTATGTATTTAGTAAGAGCGTTGAATGTTTTAGAAGCGGTCAACATATATGAAAGAAGATTATAGCAGCAGGAAGAATAATTCTTCGTGCTTCTGTCGAATGCCTTTCAGTGAGTGGAAGGAACTAAAACTACATTTGGTGAGGTCTCTTAATCCCGGAAAGACAGAATCTTTCAATTTTGTAGAAGAACTATGAAGCTGTCAAGCGAAATGAGGAAGAGACTAAGAGAGCTGACAGCCAAAGTAATTCGAAGTGTCTCAAAGATGGCTGTTGTAAAAGTCATGTTTCAGAATGGAAACATGGTGCAACCGGTAGATAGCCTGCCGGTGGATCTAATCAAGTGTCCTGTTTGCAAAGTTACAAAACTACACTAAGGTCGACGTATGACAGACTTTCCGAGAACTTCACACGTGAATCAGTAGGTACAGAAGAGGAATAAATAAATAAATAAATACTGGAATTTTCGTATCGTTAACTAACCACAGTGCTAGGCACCCACTTACATACATATATTGATTAAAGTTCCTTGAACCCGAAGAACATCAAAAACCGACCAAAATGATAGTATGCTTCTCATCCGAGCTACCTCGCCGCAAGACTCAGTGGTTCTCGCTAACCTTCTAGGACACTCAAACAATATTCACCATCGATCTAGTCTCTCCGCCTCAAAACTCGGTCAATCCGGAAGTTTTACATTTGATCTGAAGATTTTTGTGCTAAACAGCGAAAAGTATTCTAGCACTAAATCCACTGATTGTTTACCAAACCTTCTGCGGCAGATCATATTTATTCTAGCTGACTGCGTACAGTGTGTTCGTTTGGGATTGATAAGTAACCCCCTGTGGGAATGACGTCCCCTGCATATTTAACGTATTTGGGTTAACGGTGTTCGTTTAGCGTCCCGATGAACTATTGGGATTGCCCATGAAAAAACAGACCGCTGGTACGTGTACTACTTCTTGATCAATGGGATCTAAGAGCCAGATAAACTCTGGTCGTCATTTGAAGCCCTATTGCCACTTCGCCTTAGTGCTTATATCTCCTGACTGTAGAGTTTCGGATAGGTCCTTTTGTCGGTAATCTCATCGCTAACATCGTGTGGTACCCCGCATATTGGATAATCGTTTCTTTACCAAAGTGATCATCGCACTTTCATTTGGCAAACCGGCCCAACAACAATCCAAGCGACGCGAAATACTCGACTGGGCTGTCACGCATATGCACCACTAGGTGCATTAAATTAATGTTTTCCACTAGCGAGAAAAGATATCAACTATTTGTCAGTTATCAAAGAATATCGAGTGAATTTTGCGGTTGTTCTGACTTCAACAGCCTCCATGAAATCCTACTATCCAATGTGTAGCCTCTGAACTGAAAGCCCACCTAGATCGAATGAAGACGCTGAAAAGTTCGCCGGGATTCGAGGCAGACTAAGAGGGAGGCAACAAGATCTTCCACAATAGCTGGATATGTAATTAGCATACAACCTGCTGATACGCCTAAGTAATTTCGATTGTCTTCGGGTCTGACGTAACAACCCTGGACTGTTTGGAATTTGGGCTGGGGGACGTTGTTTCCTCCGACCTCAAATAAACTTTGGTTTTACTGTCCCGGAGGTCTGTAATTTCAAGTGACGCAGAGGTCGGCTGAGGGTTTACCACCCCCTAGTCTAGCATTAAATCTAATGTCTTGATGAGATGATCGATGGAATGCTTTTAGAAACATAAATGTCAGCACTTCCATTTTTCAGAAAGTGATTTCACGAATGTTCAGTGACATCCGCGTCCTCACTGTCAACAGCATTGACATTTTTACGTCTACCATGACGAAGTGGCCAAGAATGATCTTGAAGCGTCTTAAAATCCTGTGCCTGAAGGCACAGGATGTCACATGCGTCTCACACCCGTAACCTGTGGGTTATTGCAATGTAAATTCTCACAATGAATTTGTTGATACAAGGCTGTGTTAGACTGACAGCAAGTGAAAGAATATGGTCTGTTTTACGGTTGCTGTGACTAATCTCAGGTGCGGGGATCGCTGGTTAACAGATTCGTTAACTTGATAATCATAACATGCTATGAAAGCCACGTGAGGATTTGATTTGATGTTCGATGATCCGTCCACATGTCTGTATTTAAAACAATTTCAACTTCAGCAAATGTTCGAATTCCACTCACGTTGCAATTTTTCTGTAAACTGAGACGACGAACATGGCACAAAACCTAGATTATAATAATTTCTGTGCGATCCCATAGACCCTCGCCGAATGAATTTTATATGAAGTATTACATTCCTGAGACCCCCTAATCCATATTTTTAGATTTCCTATGCTTCACTTTTACCCCACCGCAGGTGAGCATTTGTGCCTTAGAAACCTCCATATGTGCATGTGACTATGCTGGGCCTGAGTGGTTTACTGGTATTATTCTGGCCTCGAACCCCAGAGCACTCATCTCACAATAACACTCGGCAAGGTACCATCTGCTTGCACAAGCAAAACGAGTGTCAGCGTGACAATGTGAACCTCAGACAGGCCACTAGGTTGTGCGATCACGGTACCCGCAAGCTTTGGAATAGTGATTTGGAATAGAACTTCAGCTTTGTTTTTCCAGGTGTTTCCGATGGTTTATCAGGATTTCATCAATTCAATAGCTGCGTCGCCTTTCTTAGATAAAAGAAAGTGTTCACCAGTACTGTTCTCGCCCCTTTTTCACGTTTTCCTGCCAATATGTCACTCATTAGTAGGTCTCTTCGAACCTCTAGATGGTTCTTCGTAGGATCGCATTTCAGACGGTCTACTTTACCATTGAGACCAAGGCCAAATCACTTTTCTGATCAAATACGTCTGCAAAACACATTTTAACTGCTGGTCTAACATATCTATGAGCAAAATGAAAAAATTCGGCCTTAAGTATAAAACTTTCAGTAAATGTTAACACTTTTGTCAATAACACAACCGGATCACTTGTTACGATGCCCCTGTAGGTTTTTGGGGGATTTATTCTGACATTCTTTTCTTACTCAGGATTCTGTTCAACTGTGATTCTGTTCTTGGTTGATTCCTTCATTGTGAGATATAACTCCTGATGTTCATCGTCCCAAGGGTATTTACAGTCTTTGGTTGGCTAGTCGTTGACTATCTTGCGCTTATTAGGCTGACTGCGCGTATTTCTATTCAATGGGACACCGTCATGGAGGATATGATTTCCACGCAACTGATTCCAATAGAGTTTTTGGATACTGACTGAATTCGATGCATCCCTGGGGAAATTCTGCGAACGCATTAGTCTATGCAAACCCGGTAACAAGGCCCAAACGTCGATTTACTTTAATAATAACCGGCGGGTTCTTACGATCTTCAAGACAAGTGTAAAGAAACGTAAAGTTTTCAGGATCTCATCTTCGGACCAGTACGTATTTATTGGCTGAAATGTAGGTGGAAAATGAACCAATCAGCTAAGATTAGTTACTAAATGGAAAGCGCGGAAACGCGGACAACTGGTTGAAAGCGCTACTCAGATACCATTTAACTGTACGTTATAAGGTGGTTTGGAGGGTCAGTAAACAACTGAGTTGACTGGTTCGCATCATATGAAGAAAGGGGACTCTGAAATTGCAGCAAGCGGCTTTGCGCGTCCCATGTTGTTTTCCTGACTCTGCTTTGATAATGGCACTTTCGAAATCGTTGTCTAATCACGATAGTATATTTTGCGCCCATGATTACAATGGTCCATTTAACATTATCATGCCGCCCGAAACTTTGTTGTCGTTGTGTAAAGTTTTCTACGGCAGCACATTAGAATAAGCTGTAGACTACCCATAGTTGTTAGTCACCAATAAATTCTATACTTGAATGGTTGTGAAGCTAATTTAGCGTTTAACTTGTTAGCAAACAACGTATAGCCAGATCGAGACTTACTTCTAATTCTCAGATGACTACTTACGTCAAACTGATGAAATTCCTAGTTCAGCCTGTACTTTTGGTATTCTAGATTCCTGTATTTGTCGTAATTTGGTCTACCAACCTACAGGAAGAACTGAAAACATAAGGGCGCTTGCCAGTGCTGAACGCGCGTGACTTATATGCAGGGGCATGTAGCGATCACAGTCTAAGGAAATTTTATGTACGTTGAATCTATCACTATAGGAACAGAAAAAAAATTTCATAGCCCAGCATGGGAAATTCAAGCACCATCTGCACTCGTTTACTGACAAGTGGGTCGCAACACGGAATCACCACTTCAGTCTGGTTTCAGCCTCTTTCGGGTCACTGATACTTCCCTCGATCAGTGTTCCGTGCCGACCTTTGCATTCAGTTTTTTTGGCAAGGCCGTTTAAGTATAACTCATCTCCGTTACACAACTTGAATAAACCCGGTTCAATACAAAATTAATCCCTGTGTCTCGGCTGTCTAGCCCGTATGTCCTTTTGCATCTATGTAGTTAATTACATGAATGTTCATGAAACTGACCGAATAGCTCGTATTCGACAGGGTCATTGGCAGTATGCCGAGGATAAAATTTTTCATATCCAGGACAACATGCGTTCACAATGAGAGACAATGAAATGCCTATGAAAGCACTCAAAATCTGGCATCTTGCATCTGACTTTGGGGATGAAAACAAAAGCATAAGCCTTTTCTCATCTCCCCCAACTTTTAGGTTTTGGACTGGTGTTGGAGAGGTGTGAGTAGCTTTTGCGGAGATTTCGCCTTAAAGGTGAAGCCAATCTATACTGAAAAGCCGAGGGGCACGGTACCACCGTTTCACTCTTATTGGGAATCAGCAGCAGTGCGCATATCACGAAACTCCGAAGACTCTGAAACCCGCGATCTCCCTGCCAGTAGTTTGAACACTTAACCGTTCGGCCACGAGCGGCTGGTCAGCAGTCTGATTAACTCACACTTTGACAGGATATAGCGCCGCTCATCCTTTAGTCACGGGATCCACATTACCCGGTAACACATGTTGCCTGACTCCTAGAGCAACGACCTCCCAGATGGAAGCTTCACTCATTGGGTGAAGTTTATACTCCCACTGAGCTACTTACAGATCGTTGGTAGTGTGAGGAAATTTGGTATTTTGCGGAGACCTTGTCCTGAAGCCAATCGTGTGGATTCCCAGTAAGGATGAAACAGCTGTACAGTGTTTCTCGGCTTTTCAACATAGATTGGTTTCACTTACGGGACGAAACCTATGCAAATGTATGATTGGTGTTCGACGGATATTTTCGGAAACGAGTATATGGTTTTGCAGTGAGTAGTACTTTAGGCCTCATTTCGCTGATACTCTTATGCTTAGCTCCAAAGATCAGAAGAATGGATGCCCTAGGTGAGCACACGTTCACCAACAGCGAAAATGAGTTGACGCACAAAATAATTTAACCCTCTTTTGATAAACCATAGCACCAATTGTACGGTCCCAAAGCTGCAAGACACACTTTTCTGAAGTAAAAGCCTTTCGGAAACTCAATGGGCCGCTTGTTATAGTGTCGTTCCTAAAAGTGCCACACGGCAGTACCTATACTTGATGAGCTCGGTCGCATGCATTACTAATCACCCGATTGCACAGACCATTTTTATGCGCTCATTCCAAACATGTTTTTCTGGAACGTTTGAATACGCATCTGCGTTTGTTCCAGGTTGACTACAAAGAAATGGACATTCTGTGTCGTTTTACTGGAGGTATTCTAGCGCACCTACTTCAATGTTTTTAGCAATGGGTCGCCAGGGGGAAGATATATACAGCTAGTATTCAGCAACCTTCACGTTTCAATCAGAATCAGTCGCTGGCTAGAATTATTCTTTCAGTGCGTTGTGCAAAACAACAGAAGTTCGCTTACCATAAGACAGCTTACGTATTTCTACATCTCAGTTAGCATCCTTAACTCTGAGCATACGTGTAGCAGCAACTAGTTATGGGAACCGAAAGCAGGGCAGTCCATATGTATGCATAAAATCTCATCGAATCCGCTACATTTAGCTGCTGACGAGCTGATAAAAGCATTTAAAACGTGACTGGACATCATGACACCGAATCAAATGAAAGGCTAAGTGCACTCCCAGCCAGAAAGAGCAACGTATGGTTTTAGCATTAAAATGTTAACGAAAGTATGGCCTGAACGTCTACTTGTAGTAGAAATTTACCTATCTCTTCACTAAACTTTCTAAAAATTTTAAAGATTTACGTCCTGGCTACATCCTTCTAAATGAATGCATGGACCGCTCCTGGGGATAGACGTAAGCTGAACACGATTAAATATCAAGCTAATGTTTTTAGAGTGGATCGGACGTACGCAGACTTCAAGAGTTTTCTATTAACTAGCTACCAATTATTCGATCATATCACATCTGCCCATCCAGTATGATTCCATACATACCCCGTGATCTATGAAGGTGCGGGTATCCCGAATGTTTCAAAATGGGGCATCTGCCACTTTCTAATTTCATATACTTTGTTTCATGTGAACGATGTATGAAAACTTACTTTTCATGTGTTGCAACCTGGTTTATTTTACGAGAATTCGTGTGGAAGCATTGTTTTTGTATGAGCGCCTGGTAAAGGTATTAAATCACGTTCCAAATTAAAAAAAGGAAAAGCTTTAAAGTTCAACAGTTTTCTCCAAGCTCAGTGGTATGGGAGTGGCGTTTCCGGTTAGAAATAATGTGGTTTAATGCTGCCTAAAATCACTTATCCTGTTCATTTCTAACCAGGTAGTTACACATTTCCGTTTCCTGCTTTATAGCCGATAGTCTGAGTTCATGCTGATTTGGTAATATAACTTGTTCGTGTTTTGTACCTGGCATATTTATATAGCAAGAGTGATTCCTATGAAGCATCGTTACTCCGTGATTGACCAATTCAGATTTTATGCTTATAATGTATCCATCCACACATTAACATACCCTTGGTTGTCAATCACTGCACTAGCAAGTGCACCACTGCAGTTTTTGCTTCATGCCAATCACCTACCGACGTCACATGGCTGGACTTGTTCCGTGGATGATTTACACTATTTACAAAGCCGAAAGAGATGTCGAATTGCCCACCAAATTAGATCACATATCAAATTGGAAACAGTTCGCAAGAATGATGCAACTATGGTTATAAAGTAGCAACACTCAAATTCGGGATAAGACGCTATCTATCTGGCAAGCACCGCCATTACCATGGCGACGGAGCAATTTATAATAACCTGATTATCAAAGTGAACCAATGAAGAAGGTGGATTCCAATTTACCCACAAATTTGGGCAAAACAATTTTCTGGTCAACATCTTTTTTATAAATTTTATCAACAAATTTTCAGGCGCCTTAAGCACTCATGCAGTGGTTGAAAATTACCACCATGTGTACGAATGTTTTGCTACCTTTCGACAATATCGTTTTCTGACACGTGACGGAATAACCACGGACGGGTATTCCCACCTATTTCTCCTCTCCTTCATTCCGTCAGCTTACCCTTCTGTTCAATTTGCCAAATCAAGCAGGCACCCCACCAGTTGTTAATAACATAAATTAGAAAAGCCAGGTGCGAAAAACATCTGGAACACTGCACATAGAAATCGTGATAATTGGAAGCACTGTACAAAACCACGCGCTGTTAAAAGCATGCAGTTCGAAAGCAAGCATTCTGAACGATAATTACCACTTTTTGGCTGAGGGTACTGTAACAAACCAAAAAAGAGAAACTTGAAGCCCCTATTCTTGTTTCAGGGTAAACGTATTGCGAGTGATTCTGCCCCGTAGACGTTCAACTCCGCTCCGTGCCTGGTGTCCATTAACTACAATATTTACACTTCAAAACCCAATATATCCTTTGGTATCATTTTGAGTGCATTTCACGTGTCTTACAGAAACTGAATGGGAAACAGCTTGACCAGAAGTTGTGCTGTGTTTTAGGGAGCAACAGATGAACAATGGGTAATAAATAAATAAATCTGTTTATCGCAAAGAAAAACATGAAGAACAACAGGAACATTTTCAGTACTGAATTACTTACAGCTGCAATGCAGCCATGTTAAAACACACCGCTGTGGAAATAAAATAACAAGAAACTGGAATTGTCTGTCTTAGGCTTTTTCAAATGACGACATAGACCGCAGTCTGATAAGCCGGATATAACCTGTCAACAAGAGTGTAACTTATCACACATTGTATCTCCGTTAAAGTTGGTTGAGTGTGACGTCAAAGACACACAAGAAACTGAATGGGAAACAGTGTGACCGGAAGTCGTGCTGTGTTCTAGGGAGCAACAGATAAACAATGAGCAATGAATAAATAAATCTGCCTATCGCAAAGAAGAACATGAAGAACAACAGGAACATTTTCAGTACTGAATTACTTACAGCTGCAATGCAGCCATGTTAAAACACACCGCTGTGGAAATAAAATAACAAGAAACTGGAATTGTCTGTCTTAGGCTTTTTCAAATGACGACATAGACCGCAGTCTGATAAGCCGGATATAACCTGTCAACAAGAGTGTAACTTATCACACATTGTATCTCCGTTAAAGGTGGTTGAGTGTGACGTCAAAGACACACAAACGTCTTGTGGTTACATCCCGCTTGTTGTACAACTCCAAAATGTTTTCGCCACTTGGGTTGTACCATGATATACGTGGCAACCAAACCAACATTGATCTTGGCAGACAAGGATTTGACATGCATGGTACATGAACGGATCATGACATTTACATTTCACTTCGTCCGGAATCCTTTTCTCCACAGACTCCATGTGACTTTACATAGGATATCGGGAAATCTCTGGCCAAATATAGTCAAATTTGAGATTCTCTACCCATATATGCCCCGTTTTAAAAACCCCACAGTTTGCACTTAAAAGTTGTCTGCGTTATCTCTGAAAGTAATTTTCAAAACTCCTGGCAGAGCCACTTTGTGATTAAGGATCAGTAGGCTTAAATCAGTGAAAGATGAAACTTTATAAATAGAGAAACTTCGTAGGAATGCACCGGTACAAATTGCCTGCTTTTGTGACCATGGGGCTAAATTTCCTGATTAGCGGAGAACCTGAAAACGTCTATAACTATCCTTTGAATGACGCACAAATACTACTAAATAGTGGTTTGCATAATTAATATCCCCGTACGGATAAGATATTTTTGTGCCTTCTTACTCTAAGCAGTAAGGTAGAGGCAGACCAGTGAATATACAAAGTAAATTTCCGAGAAATCCAAACTGATGGTAATCAACGGGATTTGAGGCCTTGATTCATATCCCAATATTTAAGCTTCATTATTAGCTTCAGGAAATTTTGTGACGTACTGTTGAAAATGAACATACCTGTCAGTAAGAACGAAGTCGTAACAGATTTAGTTTAAGTTCCTGGCCTTCAGCATTCTGTGCGATCTTAAGCTCCTTAACCCTTCTGATTGGTTGGGAGTTCTTCCGATTCTTTAATTCTGCTCGATTCGAATCTTTAACCACGGTTAAATAAGTGAATATGCAGAGACTTACCATTCACTGTAAAACCAACCATCACCGTGGCAGCAAGTCAGTGCCGGTATTTGAAACTGACCTTCAAGGTAGACACACTTGTAGCACCGCTTTATTCTGACACAAACCATCATCACTTAAGTTTCCACTGACCAGTTCCGGAAAAACTGAAGCCACATGAGCGATTTCACATTTACTCCAAAATGCTTTTGTTCTTTCGAAAACAGTACGCCAACTTAAGACTATAAACCTTTTATTACCCTTTTTAGGAATTTTTCGCAGAAGCTCTCTATTACATCTGCTATATCGCACAGGTCTATCTTGTCAGGGGTTCGTCTTTCCAATAGTGCGTAATATAATTGAATCCGTATGCCGATCCCCACTTTGCAATAACTTATCCTTATTTGCGTTGTAAAGCGTGAACACATCCCCGCGTGATCCACTGAACACTATTGCGTACTAAGTACTCGGAGCAATCGGTTCTGAATACACCTGGTGTGCTCGTGTATAACATGATCACATTCCATACATTCAGGCGTTTTTGTAAGAACCGAATAGAGTCACATAATTGTAAGAACAGTAATTGTCTGGTGGGTATGCATTTTTGTAAGGATACGCATCCAATAACCTAAAATAAACATTTTCATGTCAAGGGAACTAAATTTTAAGAAGTTTGCCGAAAACACCGCTACATTTCCTTCTTTGGCTCAGCGGATAAGAACAATTCCCGAGTTTCAATAAACCTAGAATTTCACTTGAATCCGAATTGGACACAATTCTTAAAATATTCTCAGTTGTAAGCTAATTTGCTTTTAACATGACATGGCTGAGTTCCAGCTGAATCACTCGTCTATTATATTCCTCTCGAGCTGAATTTGCTGCATGATGACCTCCTTACAAACGAGTGGTCCAGTTGGGATCTAGTTAAGTCTCCCACAAAACCACATTAGTTTGAAAGTGAATGTATTTCGTGAGTGAGTTCAATCTGTGTTAACAAGGGATATGAGATTGTTGAAAGTCGGAGAGTGCACCTATGTGATGAAGGCCAAGGTATGCAATACCGGCGATCAGATTAAATCTCTGGGCATTCTTCTGGTTCTCGAATGTTTTGCCAAATGAGTAAGTTTGCCATTCTGGTGTGGGACATTTAGTTGGAGAACGTCACATACAGATCTTTTTGTTTCACCCGCTAAAAACAACTTAATTTGTAGATAAATATGTTTCGCAAAGTGAATATTCTCGTTTAAATCAAAATAAAGTACTGGCGACATCCCATCATCCGTGTGCTCATTCGTTTCACTTTGTTACACAGTCATTCGCACAGAATATCAATCCGGCTGCCGTCAACAGAATCTCCCGTATGAATGTGCCTTTATTGTTGATACTGTCACTGTTATGGTAAGCTACATTTAAGAATAATAAAATGTTTCGCCTAGTTAAAAAGGGCCTTGCTTTTGAAAGATTATGTTTCTTTCCCAGAAATTTGTTCCTAACTGATGCGAGGCGTGCTAAAACGTTCATTCCTGGCCTAGTTGTTTGATTCTTAAAAGTATTTGACAGCAGTTAGCAATCAATTAATTAGTTACTTAGTTCACAAATTAATGGGTTGAATAAATGATCAGATAATCAAGTAATTCTAAATGTCAGGTCACAAAGTTGTAGCATTTTGTTTCTGGGATGTTTTTAGGAAATTGAAAGGTGTGAATCTCTTGTTTTCTCAGTACGTTTTGAGTCACAGAATTAGCCATGCCGAAAGTGGGGTTCTGCAAGCAGTAGTGAATTTTTACATCTCATAGAATAGATCCGCAAAAGGTCTTTATGAATCAACCGTGTAAATAATGGGTGGACAGATTTTGGTATTTAAATGGTAGTATGCTAACCTCCAGTGCGTGAATTACAGATGAAACCTCAAACTTGTTTAGTACATTTGCTTTCTTTTGACGTGAAAACATACTACAGCATGGGAATTTTAATAACCATGCCGACAGCAGAAACATCACTACCCACAATTTAAATACTACTGCTCTCATTTATTTTGATCTTATTCTTGGCTATTGGTAGTCCGCATATTATAGAATTTTCCTTAGACTGCATTTTGTTAGCATGTCGGAGAGTCATTCAAATAACAGCATTGAGGTTTTTATACGACCTAACCATTTGGTCCGACAGACTGATTAGAATTGAACGACTGTCCATTTTAATAGAAAAGACTGGAAGTTTAGGAATAGCCTGCTCTATCGTCTCCTATTTAAATGAATTAGCAGGCGTTCGCTCCTGAGGGAAATTTGGAAATGCTGAAAATTGTACTCTTGCCGGACAATCAGCTTCTATTTTCTGGCCCAGAAGAGCAGGCCCTAACCGTACATCTTTGTATCCACTTAACATGAAAGCGACAAATGGAGTAGGCATCAAACCGGCGAGTGTAAACAAACCAGTAGAAAAATGCTTCGAATTTGGTCCATAGAAAGTGTTAAAATCCGGCTGGAGAAATCTTCCTTGTGTTGGTAACGAATCGAAATGTCTTCTACTATATGTGCATCCTTTTTGTCGAAACCGGTTTCATTGTTAGTTTATCCGGTTGCGGTGCTGACTTCAAGAACTCGGTCGCCAGACTTTACTTTTCTGGAACACCAATTCTGGGAAGCGTGATATCTGATGTAACGGGCAAACTTCGCTGATTTATTTCTCTCAAAAGCGCACGAATGATCTTTTATTAATAACGATTGCGTATGCATCCTCTTTCTTTTTAAAATCCTCAAACCTTTTTTACAAAAACGGATTAACAGTAGCAGAGAATCAAAACCACGAGAGGTTCATCACTGTAAGCTGGAGAAATGCACCAAATATAAGCAATCCAGGCAAGCCTTACAACTAAGCGTGAAAGTAGAGCACATTTGTAGACTGTCAGTAAAACAGGGAGCCTTACGATGGTTCAGTAGCTAAAATGTTCATCAAACCTTAAATTGCCCCATGCATCATCCTGGGCAAATCCTAGGAGATTCGGAGGAGTGCATGTTGTCTGTACTAGGTAGGTATGATGAAAACCATAAGAAGGGGTACATCAAGAACGACACAAAAAGTAGTTTCATTACCATTTATAGTGGTCAGATATTTTGGTGGACGGGCGAGTTTTTCAAAGACCTTTGTATATTCCTACGAAAAGATGGTAACAATTTAGATATCACGGTATTGTTGATTCTGATGAAATATTTTTGCAATATGCCACGTAATTTATTTCCGCTAACCCCGAAGACATGATGAGCTAGCTCCAGTACTATCACTGACCGTGGTTCTGTGCTTAAAGATTTGAGGCACAATTTGCATAAATCGAAGGCCCACCATGTTTCTCCTGAAAAATAATGTGGACAGACTAAGGACCGTTCGGTAGCAACGCAAGGCGTTCGAATAGATTCGGTAGAACGTTTTCAATACAACGCGGCAAATCGTGCTTACATGAACCCAGTACATCGAAATCAAGGTGGATTCCGAACTACTTAATGAGTTCAAAGTTCTCAATTGCAGCAGTAATTCCCACGGTCAACTTCCAAGTGAGCAACAATAAACATAAAACAGCAGCGTGAAAATGCGCGATGTTGGATGCCAACGTTCAATTGTCATATGAATGCGGCATAATCTGTTCTAGCAACACAGTAATCACTTGTTCCGGCCTAGATTAGCCTGACTTTTCTTTGAAACCTTTTGAGTAAGTTGGCAAGTGTTTGGTCTCGGTGTTACTGCACAACTTCTAATAGTAATTCGATAACAAACAAACCATCAGAGAGGACTCATGATTACAAAGTATCTACATCCGTGCGCAAGCTCTCTTTTTGAAGATTTATGACACAAATAAACGTAAGCCACATTTTATAAACAACTGCTAACGGATCTTGGTGGATACAGGGAAACATATTTGTGGTATTTTAGTTCTCTACAGGAGTATATAAAAACTGTAGTAATGGAACCCTGTGACGCACCATATCCTTTATGGAGTGTAGAAATATCCTAAGGATAAACTTAGGAATTTCCAAGCTGTGTCTAAAATCAAAATGCAGCGTAAATCAACTACCCGGAAGGCAAAGCTTTTTTAACTTGTGGTCATAATCTGTGTTCTTTGATACGTGTTTCGTACAGATCCTTAACGGAAACAGATAGAAATTCAGAGTCATCCACAACAAGCATTTACTTACCAAGACCCTGTACAAGCTTCCATTTTCTGGCGAGGCTACACCTAGCTCCTTTGAAGGGCTCAACTTTTTATCTCAAAATGTCGGTTTGCTGCTCAACCGTTGCGTTGAAAGTTTGTTCCAACCCCTGTTAACATTTCTTTTCAACATTGTTGAGTTATCTGGTAGCTGCATGCTACTTCCAAACGTGTAGTTGTCACAAGACGAAAATTTGTAAATGTTTTATATGATACGAGTTCCCTCTGGAGTAACTCACAAAGTGGGGGCTCAATTGGTTAGAAGCTCTATTTTTAAAGCAATGAAACGTTTAACAAGAAATTATCCTTGATCACAAATAAAATGTCCAACATTTATCAGTTGTCCGTAGTTTTATGCATTTGTCAAGCAATCAATACAGCTTGCCCTCATGCAATTCATCAAACATGACACTTTCTAATCAGTATGGCGTTCTCAGAAATCCTCATTCTTGGTTGTTGGTCTGTTTGTGAAGCATGGCGGTTGGTTAAAAATGTTTCGCCCCCACACCAGTAGGAAACGTCGTCATCGACGAATTGGGTGGGTACGTACCCTCTGTTCTGCCTGCGCTCATTTATATTCTAAACATTATACAACAAATCACCTGTAGTAAGTTTATAACGAGGGGGCGTTTGCACAATTGATTTGTCAAGGCACTTTGGAATCACACCTCTATCAGGTCAGTTTTTTCATTCTTTGATTTGACGATTTTGTTCTTCTATTGTGACCGAACCGCTTCCTTCTCACTTTGCGCCGTGGCTTTCCTCTGCTTGTCAAGTTGACTGGACAGCCTATATTCAGCAGCTTTCTTATTTATTCACCCTGATGGTAAGTGCTGTTTTTGACTTTCTTGCGGGGTTCGGAGTCCAGTAATTGTGTAATTATTTGGTTCGTAGAAGTTATTAGACTTGGGCTTGGGCTAATCCTGAATTAAAATTTCACCTGGGTAAGTTTCGGACGTTGTTGCAGTTGAACTGATGTCACTCAATACCTTCATGTTCTTCTACGTCTTGAAGTACACTGCCGTGTGCCATAATATTATGTTGTAGGCTGTGGTTAGGTTGCTTTTTTATAGAATTCTATGCAAAAAATAAAACGAATTGTATGTTTCTTTGAAATTTGAGCCTCTAGTTAGGGATCCTTGGCTTGGAATGTTCAGACTGATGTTAATGATTCTAGTTTCTACTGGAAAATTAAAAATGCTGACTTCGAAAATATTACATGAAATTGGATATTTTACGGAACACCGTTGAAGCTAGCAATAACCCTGTGTTGAACCTCCTTTTAGGAGCCATGACATCCTGGATCGTCGATGTCATCCAAGAATGTCATCTTAAAATTAACCTGTAAAAGCAGTCACCCTATCTTCAAAGGGTTCTTATTTGTAAAGGGTTCCATAAGAGTTAAACCTGAAGTTTTGTGACACTAGCGAAAATACACTATTTGAAACGCTACAGACGGTAATTTCGGAGTGGCCAAACAACAAACCGCGTTGGACAATACATATACTGCAATCTATTGGATGTAACTCGATTGCAGTACCTGTAGTCGACTCTCTAGAATAACGCTCAGCATGACAAATAACTGACCGGCTTCCAATGTTTTCAGTACAGTGCATCCTTTCAGAACACTGCAGTAAGCGAAGTGACAATTCGGCTTTCCGTGAAATTTACCAGTCCCATTCCAGTTGGTCTTAAATGGTCTAAAGGCAGGTGAAGTCCATCCCAATGCTGGTATTAACCTCCATCTAGTCGAAGCATCACTTCATCCCCGCACAGCAATAAGAACACAAACCATACAGAAAGTTTGCAGGATATCCTCTTCGTCCGTCAATCTATTATTACGTATGCATTGGTCCCATAATTGTTCAAACGTCCAACTTCCCCCCCGCCCTCTGATATTCAAAAAGATGTTTGTGAAAGATTGTTTATTTTTCAAACTGCACTGAACAGCTTCTATCGCGTGCGTAATTCATCTCATTACAGGAATAATCACGGTGCAACTTTCTGTCCTCGTGTGTAGAGAGCTCTATCGTCATAACTGGTCCGTCTGTACATGGACATGGTTATTGCGATCAATATATATCCGCTTTTATCCAAATTTTTAAACAAGAGGTTCCGTAGGTTTTTCGATAAAACGAACTAACACAAGCTGTCTGCACAGTAGCTTATCACGGAAATATTTTTATCACTGTCTCGTCTGTCTAAATGACAGTGTAATATCAGCCCAGCCACATAAAATTGACATTCAACAAGCAAGACAGAGGAGTCTGGCAGATCATCCCACTGACATTATCTGTGAGATAAACTAGATTCTTCGTTTTCGGTTACCTGAGTAAGTTCCGACATCCATTCCAGTAATTATGTGGTCTTTTAATTTTTTGAAGTGTTCTTATGGAGCACTAAACGTGTTAAACAAAACTGGCATTTTTACACAGAGAAAAGTAAACATATGTCGGAAACCTCGTACAGTTGATGAAGGTTTCGAATTCCTGGCTACCCAAACTCTACATCATTAGAATTCCTTACTCCGATATTTCTATCATACTTGCTCAGAATTTTCTGTGGAACAAATAGTTCGTGCGTTCACTTCTTGTGATGCTTTGACCTTCAACACACTTACTGAACATGTGCTTCTTGTTTGTAGACACCAGCATGTGCATTTGTGGCGGCACTGAGTACGATGTGGACAGATTTCACCCTCTTACTTTTTGACATCACAGGCCTTATTGGGTCGTTTCGCAAATTTCGTAATGGATCAGACTAAATCAACAAAACTGACAAATTCAAACTTAGGAGATGAAAACTGCCAACTGTGCATCTAAGGCAATCTAACCAGATGAGTTCCAAAGTGAACGGTCCCCGCAATGATTTCGTGGACGTTTTTGGTTTAGTTCCTCTGATATGCGATCTAATGTGTGTCATAAATTTTCCAAAAATTCTAGAAGTGCGATCTTCCTAGTAGCATATGCGTCCACCAGGCACCTCCTTATTCTCAGATTTACGGGGTTAAAAGCTTTCCATAAGCGATAACTCAGTTAGCTGTTCTTTACCATGTTCCAACATGCAGGTAAATTTAGTCGTTGAAAACTGTCATTTTAACACAGGGCCGATTCAACTGTCGGAATTTTTAGTGTTCTGAAAAGAACGCTTTGTTTCCATCGAATCAAGCTGAACTCGTATCGGATCACCGTTCTTACGACCTAGTGCTTTACTGACATTGGATACACGCAACTCACTGCCTGCACGATTTTATACTCGGTCGAAGGGGAAGACCGATTTACTTAGTGAGAAAATGATGAAAACAGTGACTTCGGCGCTGAGTGAAATGATTGACTGCTTGCCCAAAAATAACTGCTATTCTTTCGTCTACCTGATTTGGTCCTTCTACCCTCGGTCCTGTGGCTCTCGTGGCAGTTCCATTCGCTGTAGTTAATGTGTGATCGTGAAACATTCCAAAATATTAAATTTTTACCTAATAAGCAGGTTTCATCCGGTTATTCAACTATCTAGTCTACCGTGGAGCCATCTGTCCAATGGAGTGCGAATACAAAACTACATGAAACCGTTCATTAAAATTACTGGAAAGAGACACTGTTGTTTAATAGTGATCATGTTCACTGTTTCGATGTCAGTGATGGCTTTCAAATCCTGGGTTTTGTCTTGGAGCTTTAATGAAAGAGCAATTCAACAGCTGCGGTGTGGTCGTGAGGTCATTGTTGGTAGCTGAGGTCACAGTAATTAATATTTAGCTAGCTTAACTGAACGGGATAACTCGTAAACGTTTCATTATCAAACGAAATGAAATTAATGTGCCGGGGTAAAGCCTAGAGGATAGGTTTGTCGGGGAATATGTATTGAAAAGCGGTATGAATACGTTTGTGTGCTTACGTTTTACTGTGATTGACCTGCACTTGTGAATGGCTGTTTGCCTGTGCAATTCTCTTCTTGGGTTCGTTGGCCTGTGTTCTGAATGGGCAACGTCAACGAACTACTTGAGTTTGAACTCCGCGACCATGAAAATCTGTCTACGGGCTTTGACCTTGACCTCTTCTGGTTGCACGCTTCTACGCTCAATGATAGGCCTCCGTGGCATTTGTGTCATCTGGTATGGTGGTTTGTCAGCTGGCTTAATTAAAGTAGTCCAGTTAAGTCCTTCAGAGTCGCACCAACCAGTGCTTCCAACTAGACATATTGGCTGAGCAGAACAGTTAGGGAGTACGATGCTCACATGTATTCCCTTCTGTCTGTTATACATACAGTGTAGCAAATACTAGCAGTTGCAACTAGCCAGACCGACTTTCTTACCTCTTGGGTTAACTAAGGTGAAGCAAATTTTGTCATGTCTTTTGCCGGCCAACAAGAATTCATTCATTTGCACTCAAGGTCCCTAAAATTGGGTTTATTATGGAACATCTTGTTTGGTGCTTTATCTTTGATATGTAACGCATTTCCCTTAATTTCCTCAAGTTCTCCACCTTGATCTTGAAATCGCAGTGGCAAGTGATTCATGCGACATCTAATTTCACTATGATTTAATGGTTTTGATGCCAGTAAGGATGCACCAATTGACAGGTTGTAGTTTTTGTTATTGCAGTTTTCGGGGAGCTTCTACTTCAAGCCACCACTGAGAAAACGCCTGTATAGCTTTTGACTTGAAGTAGTCGCGACGGATAGTCTCATTGCTGTTTTTCAATTGCGTTGCATAATTTCATTCTACCTTTCACCTGGTATGTGAGATAGCCGCCACTATACTCAGGTATTTTGTCCGCATGTAGTTTCTTTTGGTATACACATTTCTTTGGGCCCCTGATGTCTCCTGTCCAAGAATAATGGGTCGTTGCTTTTTATCGCTCGGCTCCAGTTTGAATACCTTCCGATGGAACGCCAATATGTACTTCATTTGTTCTAATAATGAAGACGGGACTCATAGTGTTTTACAATCTCTAGTACGGGCTTACTGATTGCTAGCGCAACACGATCTGCATTAGCAGTGCAACAATAATCATGACAGTCTATGCATATTCTTTATTCACTGTAGCATTCTAACCAGGTTAAAATGAATAATTCAAGCATGTTCGTTTTTCACATAATGAAGGGAAAACAATTAGAGTCATTACCGCTTAGAAAGCACTCTGGGCAGGAGCACAAGAAATCTTATTTTTCAAAGAAAGAACTGTGAGTGGAGCCTGCTAGTCAACAGAATTCAAAAGGTAGCCATCTGGTAAAGAAAAGATGCCTTTTCTGGACTACAAACGTACTTTCCTTACTCGCCTAACAAGCATTTGGTGACCATGGACAGGCGAAAGAGTTATGGTCACACAGTAAGCAGGGCCAAAGCCAAGTTCATGTAGGATGTCTGAGCGGGAAACAGCAGACAGAATGGGAGTGCACTGGCGAAAGTTGATTAATTGCGGACGCATGAGCAGATCGCGCATGACACGTAGGGTGCCATGGTTGCGTTGCACTATTTTGGTTCATCAGTAGTCCTGTACACGGACATCCCGAACAAAGCAGCTGAAAGAGTTGGTTGTACTATAGCGGCAGCAGGTTGTTGAGTTAACTGAAGCAGATAGGGGGAATAATCAGTCCCCTGTGAGTTGACCTGCGGTTTCGAGACCATCGACAGCATATCCTGGGTGATAGGCAACGAGCCAAGTGAGCACCATTCAGAAGGTACTTTTAAAGTAGCAAAGGCTAGAAAGAAGACCCACATGGGTAACTGTTCAAGTAGTTGATCCGATTAACTTGAGTTCAATAAGAGCGCCGTGTACAACTCAACAAATACTCATTAATCACAGAAGCGAGAGCACTCAAAAACTAAAAATTCGTTACCCGAGTGACCGCAAAAATTGTTGTTCCAAAATTCTTCGTTGATGAATTAACTGCTTCATTACTTGACAGAGTGTTCAGTTACTTCCTAAGGCCATTACTGATAACGTGGAAATGAAGTGCACATTCATTTATTCTACACGAAGTGCTGACTAAAAGAAGTTGCTGGAGGAAAGAATAAGAATCACGGCACTCTATTAGATACCACAAAGACTTGGAAACAGTCACTTTGTAAATATAAATCGTTCTGTGGTCACTTTGCATATATACCAAACAACTGTCAGAACTTATCAGGCTTTTTGTTCCAGAAGGTGAAGTAAACGCAGCACAAGATACCCTGTGGCCGTTTACGGACATAGCTTGATCGTTGTAAAATTGAGTCATGCTTCTGGTTGTCCTATATTAAAAACAATGATGAAACTGAAAACGTAGATGAGCCGTTCGTCAAGGGCATGTTGTCCCCGCACTGGGTGCTGATTATAGGAAACAAAACTTCACAACTATTATTTTTTTCATTTAATAGCTTCTCTGATGTTATGTACCTTTTAATCCACCCAATTCTTTTGGATACAGTTGCATTGGTATTTCAGTAACTCGCTATAATTACAAGTATGGAATGGTTAAAAAACAGAAGAAATCAGGGAAGACCTTTGTAGCGTCATTCAGTCGTTATGCTTTGTTTTTGATACGTTAACAACCCATTTCTCTTCTCATCCCAAGAACGATCAAGAGGCTCATTAGGTTGCCACTTGGCGCCACACGTTCCTCCTCACTTGTGTGATTCAACCGACGAATGTGGATTTGCTATAGTTCCCTCCGAAAACTAAGTGTTTGTACTTGATGATGTGTCGAAATTTGCCAAACAGGACTAGTTAAATCTCTGTATTCAAACAAGCATTGAAAAGTCTCATTCCCCGGAAGCTGTGCTAGCTTAGTGAGCCTATTCATGTAAGAAGCATCCTCTTTATTGATACAATAATTATACGGAACTTAAGGTATTTGTTTTGCTATCTCTAACTGTATATTCAAGTTTAACTTAATGTATACAGCAGGTAGATTGTTATAAACGGCTATCCGGAAAGTGGTGTTCAAATTCCAGTTTTGGAAGATAAGTTTCCTTAGTGTCACTCTCGTCAATTATGCTATTTATGGCATGTGAAGACATTTCTTATTGCCTCGTTTTTGAGGCGTTTCCATCCTGCATGTTGCGCCAGCTGCTTTGGTTACTATCAAAAATGTTCTGAAAATGTAGCAAGCAAATTTTGTTATAATTTCGTTTGTACTATTTTGTTTGCAAAATCGTGTGTAGGACTATCTATATTGCATACAATAATATGCTCGCGTCCCATATTTCGGGACAAGATAATTTGCATTGAAAAACACGTTGGATTAGCATGCGGTATGGTGTACTTTGAGGTGTATGTCTCAGAGCTTCGGATCATCTACCAGTCCATGGCTAACCAGAACAAAACTTCACCGTATGCGAGTTCCTTGTATCGAACAGTGATTTTCCATTATCGCAGATCTGTTCATGCAAACCCTTAATACGAATATTCTCGTTGGTTTCTGATTGCACTGGCGGATTAATTATGGACAGAATAAGCTCCGCTGCGCCTTAGTCGACTGCATATTCATCCCATCTGTGTGCTTGTAGCAAAGTCGTGATTTTCCTACGCATTACACTAAGGGGTTCAGCATGATTATAGCAGGTCGGTTATTGTCGGAGTCCCGCAGACTGACCAAGCAAGCGGCTCTAATAATCACTTTACTGATCAGTCGAGACGTTCCAACCTAATATAGGTTAGCCGCACCTAATTTGGCAATCTCAAATGACATCAATATCAGCTTCATTGCACCGATAGTAATTGAACTCAGCGGTTTATCGGTTAGGACGCGAAACTACGGACAGTCGTTTGAGCTTGAGGATTCTGGCATTGTCTCAGCTGTCCGGTCGTATGAAGATTACGCAGATAAGGTGTGTCGCAGCAGGACGGTCTACGGTTACATTCAAACAGACACCAACAATATAGTGGGTGTCATCAGCTTCACCCAGTGAACCTAATCCAAACTTTTGAATTGCTGCAAATAGTCTTGCTTATGCCCTCAATCCTTGTGTCATTCATCCCATAGTAGCCAAATTTACTAAGTTGGTTGAAAAACTTCATTTCTGAAGATTCAACAGGATCTGTTCCCACTGACAGAAGACACGTAAGGAGAGGAAAATCGATAGTCAGTTTGGGTGGCCCAAAGAACGTCAAAGCTTAAGCGGCTGATATGTAGGATTTTTTGAGTACTGAATGTGGTGCAAAAAACTGACATCTAATTGTCTAGTTAAGCTATAGCTTGAAAACCATGGCACCTTTCCATTTGTACACAAAAACCACGGCACAAAACATTCACTTCAGCGCATCGAGCTCTTGTGTCGTATGACCTTAAAATGACAAATCTATTTTGTGGTGCACGGTGAAAATTTATAATAAGCCACCATACTCTTTGAGACGGTGGCAGACTTGCACGTGCTCAGTGTGTGAGTGTTAGCCTGTGGGTCACAGACACGCATCAGTCTACTCAGCGATAAATTTTGCCTCAAGTCTGTCATACATTTGTCATACTCTACCTAAAGTGCACTCGGTCAGGATAAGGGATATTATGGTACTAGCTTCAAAACGACACCTCCCTCTGTCAACTAACATGCCGTAAAACCACGAGAATTTCCTGAATATGATTAAAGTCGATAGGAGAACTAAGCAAAATCAGGCGATATCATTGAATAAAAATAAAATACTAAAGATATAAAGTGCAGCTACGAGAAATACTACTTTTAACAAACTGTAAGGATCAAGATAAGATTGGTAGCTTTACCAAGGGAACCAGAATCCGCACGTTTTGGAGAAAGGTTTCAAATCATTTATAAAATACACTTCCAATTCTTATACTAGAATATACACCGAAAAGTGAACAACAACCACCACAGCCCTGGAATACACTAGGCTTTAACATGAAGAGAAACTAGGCTTTGCGTTTCAAGTAACTAAAATGGCAGTCTGTTGCCCAATGACAAAAGTAATCTCAATTTTTACTGTGCACATCTTCCTGAAGGTAGTTTGCCCACCGTTGCCTTGCATGCAAAGTTCATAGTGTCCTCACAAGCTCCCCCAGACCAAAATACATCGTGAGCATTACGCAATCTCTAGCCTGGCCGTACACTATGATTCAAGTGTGACTTTCACTAAGGTGTATGTCTTTATTCTGGTTGCATCGCGCAATGAGACTGGCTTATCTCGATTATTCATTTATTATTCAGCAAGCAAACTGGACTGCAAATTGGTCAAAGCCTGACAAATGCGTAGAAATGCGAGCTCCACTACTGGCTATAGAAGAACAGATTATACTTATAGGGTGGTTTTCCAACAAGACTTAGTACATCGTGACTTTTTCAAGTTGTATTACAGTGTTAAAACCATGCCTGATTTGCAATACCAGAGGAATTGCCTACCGATAATAACCCGAGTGGCGTCAAACATCATATGTAAGGAGTGCAAATCTTTCATCCAAAATAACTGTGAGGATGGCAGGCTGTGACAAGATTTTTACTGCGGTGAATGCATTGTAGCAAAAACACCCTGGTGGTAGTTCTGATCATTCTCTCCAACCTAGATTCAGGTACTAGGTACTAGGAAGTGTTTCTCCACTCATTATTGGTTGCTTATTAAGCTATTGCATAGCCTACTGCTGATTACAACAAATGTGCTTTGCACTAATATAAAATGCTAGATTCCGAGCCGATTGTAATTTGAGAGTAATTTTGAAGCAACACAAACTCACGATGCGCACGGTATCTTACAGATTAGCTATTGTGTTTCATGAATAAAACATATCTTCATCATTTTGTTACACGTTACTTAGCTGGATGAAGCATTTGCACCTAAAGAGGAGTTTGGTTATTTTATAGATAGCCAATACAAGTATGGTGAATGAGCAACCATGAAAACATCACCAATCAACGTTGTGAATGAAATGAATCTTTTGCTTGATTCTCCAATGAAAGTAGGCACAAGGACCAATAGCAACATCTAACGTAATCACCTTATTCTACAGGTAAGCACACTGGGATTTAACACAATCAAATAAATATTAGGCCGTTTATGCAAGATAGACAGATACTGCAACCATAAGAGTGATGCAGGTGGCATTGGTGACAACATGTTGGATGTCACTGAGCCGAGGTGCAAGCCTAGAAACCGTTTCGATTGCAAACTCCAGCGCAAATCAAACGCCTGAAAGCGATAGCAAGCACAAACCTGTCCAAAAAATTGAATAAAAATTTTTAAAAACATGCTACCAAAGCTAACCTATAAAACAGTGATAAATACGAGCTAGTGCTTGGGCTACTTTGATTGACACTATGATGAAGTCCAAGTGTCATATTCGTAGTTATTTTTAGCCTGAACTGCCCTTACCCGGTGGAATATCGTATTGGTAGAACTTGACATTTTCAACCTGAAAGTTACAAAGAACAGGCGCGAAAGCGTGGGCTGTCGTTTGGCGTTCAAAGCTCGGATGAGTGCACTTGGAATCTAGCTTCCTTTAATGATAATATTATTAATGATATATAGAAGCAACCATCGCATATGCCAGACTCCGTATCAGCGTAATTTTGGTAATCATCAAAATAGAAATGTTTAAATTGCCCTTTGTCCATGGTGTTAGAAAAATTTCTAATAAACAGCATGCGTACAGTGGGAAACGTGCGGAAGATTTGCCGATGACCGGATACCTCCGGTTTTATGCTACATACAACAAACCAGGTAGAATTCACTGCCTGTTGTTGCAAACCGTCGAAGGTTGGGCCAGAATGCATTCCGGAACATGTTTGTGGGTCACGTAAGATCATCGATCAGTAATGCGGGGAAGGAACACAAAGCCACTAGCTAAAGAAGTTTGCAAACGCGAGCGTACTCTTAAGATTCAGAATATCAGCGCAACATTTGATAACTTATTCGTAATAAACATGCGTGCATCCACCTTCACGCACCTATTGAAGACAACTCAGCAGCCTCAGTCGTCACCCACGATCTCACCAGCCCTACCACCCAAATACCTTTGAGGTAAGAACCTCAGCGCCGGACCGTTAGCATCAAAACACCGATGGGTCGACCAGAAGATGCCATAACGTACCGCATAACGATCCATGGATGCCGAAACTTATAGAAATCGTGCTTGGATCCAATCCACCTCTAGTCCGGATTAAAACCAATGGTCTTTAGAATGGAGCACTAATTGGGAAACGGGTATTATATAGTCTTATGCAAAGAAATTCTGTCGTACATGCTTCAATCCGGAGATTTATGATCGAGGGACCAAACCAATGCCCTTGAATTAGACGGACGACCCCTGAAGTCCGAAAGCTTAATAAATGCAAAAACTCAATAAGTTGGTACTCCTTACCCATTGCAGAATAACCAGGTTGAACATTTCATTGCCATACACAAGTCCACTGGATTCTCGGGCATGGCTACTAACAACATCCGGGGAGATGCCAATATTTTAAAGTGAGGCAGTCGGGAACACCTGAGCAATGCGATGATTTAATTTGGAAGGTTACGTGAAATTGGCACTTTGTCTTCAGCACCAGGACGGAAACCGACCCAGCCAAGTTAACGGATGTAAAGAGCTTACCGGAATCTCCTTTAATGATAAACTGGAATGCTTTCTTGGTTTGGTGTTGTACTATCCAATGTACCATCGAATTTATTCATCTATCAACTTCATACTTATGGCAATTTGCCGTTTCTATTCACCGTTGTGGTTAACCAAAGAAAATGCACAGTAATCAAGGAAGCCAATTTGCCGAACAAAAACTTCCGCAAATTCTGAAAATGGTAAATCTCGATCCCATTATTAAGAGGGAGCTAGCCTACAGGATCGAGTGACATTCAAATCCACTCCGTAGTAGTCACCACCGAGGGGCGTGGCAGCGTTAGATACGAGCGTATTTTAAGTAACTGTCAACATCCGTCTGTCCACGTTGATCCAGAATTACTAGGCGTGCTGGCCCCAGTTTACTTGTTATTATCGCGGGGACGGCTTGATTGATCAGGTGATGTGATCCATATACGCGACAGATGTACCCAATGTTGGAGACAGTGGCAATTGTTAGCCGGTACCTTTTGGCATCGATGGTTCAAGGAGTACATTTCGCTTTTACATTTACGACGTATGTAGATGCAAAGTCGTGGGGATTTTCTAATTAGAAACTTTATATTATTCAGTGGCGAAAAAGTCCAAGTCGCGAACCGTCATAGTGGAGATCAGGCTTAGAAGTGGTGACCATATTTGGGAAGTGCTAGTAGAGTCTGTCTCGAGATTCGTTACATCAGCCTGCAGGAAGGAGTGGAGATAACTAATTTCTCACCTATCCGTGGCGCCTCTTCTGAATTGGTAGAGGCGTCTGTGGCTAGCGTGTTTGTACCATTCTCGTTTATCTCACTCTTGCATACGGTGAATTGAATCAGTGGATCAGGAAAAGCCATGCTGACATGTAGGTGTGGTGTTGATTCTTTTCTCCTATTCTTATTGTGTACAGAGTGATTATCCATTTGTGTTATTTCAATTTTGCGACCAAACCACCTTGGCCTGAAAGTTAACCGCTCCTTGTTCTTGCCTTTGCCCGTGTTATTTGAATCAACATGTGGTTTCACTATCTTGTGGTCATGTTGCCTTGCTTCGGTGTGGACGTTGGGATCTCGTTAATTATCAGCAGTTCCCGAACCGGTGTACAGAAGCCAAAGTAGCCCAACAATATGAGGTTTGTAAAGTTTTGTTACTGAACTATTTTATTCATGACATCCCATTTGTTGATAAATCTTCATTTGAGCGACTTGGCTTTTGGGGTTTTGTGCGTAACTCACCGTTATCCAACTGACTGTCGGAAACACGAAATGTGAAGTGCCACCAAGCTGACCACTGAAAGCTGAGAAACATATTGTTAGTAACCAATAGTTTTTTGTGCAAGCATTCAAATGTTCTCAAACGGCTCACCTGTCGGCTGGTACCTTCTGCCAATCCATAGGGTCGCCATGGTACACCTGTATTCGGTATAAAGAGGGCACCCTTTTCCTTGCAGTAAGTGGAATACGTTGTTCAGGCCGATTTCCATTCATCAACAGTGGTCAGCCGGATAAAATCTATGAGGTTGGTCCTACGTCCACCTCCGGTTCAGAGGCAATTTTAAAACCCGTAGAAAGATTTCACAAGCAGCGTTAACGTTTTGTCGGCAAGTTGACACCCCACATGAACCACCTAATTGTAGTCACTAATAACGGCATGCCACCATTCGGAAACTGGTGCGGGCGGTCAGCTGTTAGTGTTGGAGGATGGTCTTCAACCTAGGTGGTGGTCTTTACCAGCGGACGATGTCTCTTGTCGCCTTTGTGGATCGATTGCTGCTCTTTGAATAAATGTGGCGCTAAGTAATAGGCGTTCTGCAGTTGGTACTGGGGAGCCTACATATTATTTTATGTTGCAGATGTATACCGTAAGCTGCCCATTATAGCGTCAACAAGTAAGCTCTGCTGCAAATCAATAAGAAAACTCAGATCCATGTGTTCAATGAATTCGTTGCCGGCCATCCTACACAGCAGTGCGGAACTAGCTCGCATACACAACTAACACGCTGCTTGATGGCCACGGTGCTTAGCCAACTTGCGGGCGGAATATCATATTGGACGGCCAAAAAGACCTAGCTAGAGTGGAGGAATGGCATTTGTTTGTCCATATTGGCTAGGATTAGCCACTGGTTCAACTGAAATGAAATGAAACCTTTTGTTTTATTTAGTATTTTGATGGTTACATATTTTCTGCCAGTAAGGTTTACGGCTTCCTTTTTTGCATATTGTTCACCAAGTTATTGGCGCCCTTGTTTGAATAGGAGGGGGTCGTTTGTTTAGCTGAATGTCAATGGTGAGTCAGAATGGCTGAAAACGAACTCATTGTCCTGCTTGGACGGCCAAAAAGACCTAGCTAGAGTGGAGGAATGGCATTTGTTTGTCCATATTGGCTAGGATTAGCCACTGGTTCAACTGAAATGAAATGAAACCTTTTGTTTTATTTAGTATTTTGATGATTACATATTTTCTGCCAGTAAGGTTTACGGCTTCCTTTTTTGCATATTGTTCACCAAGTTATTGGCGCCCTTGTTTGAATAGGAGGGGGTCGTTTGTTTAGCTGAATGTCAATGGTGAGTCAGAATGGCTGAAAACGAACTCATTGTCCTGCTTACCCTACAAAACGTTCATCTCTAGGGCGACATGTTCATGAAGGCATGTTTACACTGTGTCGTTCTTTTGTAACCATTCATCGTGTTGTAGTTTGGCAACAGGTTCTACTCAGTATTGTGCTCCAATCGATGCGAGCTTCACACCAAACTATTCTTACTTGGCTAATGAGCTATAATTGTGTCCGTGTAGCGACAAAACCTGTTGACCAATCAATGTGAGTTATTCTTTACCATCAAAAGGCCCAAAAAGACTTGGAACGTGAGATACGTCGAACATGAGAAATTTTGTTACGCGCACTGAAGCCTAGGCAGGCGTTTCTCTTTTTGACGTCACAGCATGGAGAGACTAGAATCCAAACAGCTTCAAATGCTTCTGCATCAAAAGTGAAGCAGAAGGTCAATGGATTTGTTGCTTAGCCGGAATGTAGATTGGCGCTTAATTCACCAATCCAGTGGCGTTGTTAAGATGAAATTCATCGTCTCTATTGGTTTGGCCGTCGTTAGCTTTCCTGATATTGTTGGAACTGATGAGACGGCATCTAAACGAGCATAACCAGTAGAATTACTGCATTCCATGAGCCCGAACACCGAGACAGGTTTACAGCAAAAGTCATATAGGTAGTCCTAACAACGGCTAAAGGGAGTTTTCGTTTGCACGCTTCAGATGAGATCATCACCTTGCCACTAACTGGCGCTTTGAAGTATCAGCACCAGTATCACACTACAAGGAGTTCAATTTTCTCTGCCCGTCGCAGAAAACATTTAACGTCCACGGATTTCCAGGACACATTCATTTGGGCTCATGTGATTCGGACCAAGTCAGCTGTGTGACAAAAACAACTATCCGTGTGCATAGACCATCATCATTTTACGAAAGAATTCTGTCGTTCCCCATCCAATACGGACGCTGATTATCGGTGCGGCAGTATTTGTCGATGAATATCTAACCATTTAATGACTTTTGTGGCTTTTCGGGCTCCCGATAGCTACAGTTCATCCGTCACACGGGTCTTTGAAAGATGGTGGGCACAATCCAATCTAATCCAGCTAGCTATAAACAGAAAATCACCGTTTGTTGATCAAGGGAAGACCCAAGAAAACATCTCTCAATATGGTTTTTAACTGGTTGGAAAAGAGTGGCCCCTCAGGAGCAAAAACAAGTGAATACAAGAGAGCCACATCATCTGATGTAAAGGGTATGTGCTTTTACCGGCACAGTGGCCGTCAATCCTCCAGATTGCAGGTTAGCACCAGAAAAGATACATCAGATAAAGCAGATTTACCTCGCTTAGTTCTAGAACTGTAATAGTAGTGCGATAATAGTAGTTTTAGTTATCCTTGTGTTCCACTAGAGTCTTAAAGAGAAAACCTGCTGTGCCGCATTGTTCAGTCGATTCATACGATGGGGGTATAAATCGGTCCTCAGCAAGGAGCGTGTGCAACCAAAGATGCGAAGATGCTGTCGGAGATGTACGTGCTTCCTGATAGTTTCGCGTAAACGGTAGTATTATGTGACCCCACGGTCGAACACAAATCCGGCTACTCACGTTTTTGTCACTATTTCTCTGCCATCACCCCTGCCCCCCCCCCGAAAAAAGTCTAAACGGTTTACACGCAGGAGCGAAACGCTCGCTCCCCACAGAGACACATGAGCGGTGCTCTTTGCATTCTTCATCAAAAAGAGTTAGAGCACCTAAAATGTTTGTCAGGCAATACTCCGTCACTGCATGATTGGGACCAAGATGAAAACAGCTAACCGATGGATGGGCCGCGTCACTTCTTGGGTAAAACCACACTATACAACCGGTGTTTCACCTACTGATTGCAACCGGTAAGGTTAGTTAATTATTGCCCTCTGAGTGCACAAATATCGCATATTCATCCTTGTGTTTTCTTTTTACTCCTTTTCAAAGTCAGTGGAACCTGGAAACAGGGTGGCTCCAAATCCTAGTCAAAAATCCGTGAAATCAATTCCACACCTTGCTGAGTCATGACATGTCAACTTCAAAAATGAGTGCGCCCCGACAATTACAAAAAATGAATTTGAACAAATTCCAAGTAGTTTGAAGCAAACTAGTTTCTTTTTTGTTTTGAGCACATGCACGGAGAAACGCCAAAGCTTTCATTCTGCATCCAGCTGCTTTGAATAAAACTGTAACTCCCGGATGAAGAACAGCATTTGGGACTAACGCCAGCGATATATTGTTCGCGGATTCACGGAATGGTACACAGGGGCGAAACGCTTAGACAAACTTACCACGCTCGATTTATTCCAGGCGTTTTGGCGGCTCCGTTCATCTAAACGGCACAGACAAAATGTTTGGCATGGCTCATCAAGTTTTCAGTGCTGAGTAGTAAGCAAGTCAACACGAGGATATAAGTAAAAGCATTCAAAATTTATTTGAATGGGGTAATATGTTTAGCGCGGACGGCAGTCACATAAAGATTATTCCACTCACCTACTAACCAAAATAAGAAAAATTACTTTTTATTAAAAGCGTATGCTGCAATCTTGGAAATCTTACCATATCCTCACCGTGTATTGGTGGAATCGGCGGTGGGGAACCCATCGGCAAGACCCCACGCAAACAAGCTAAGTATCGTGTTTCCTCGAACAAAACAGTCTTCTGGATGGATAGTGTTCAAGCTTCTGCAGTCGCGTTTCACATTCAACAAATTCGAGACCCACAGTCGTATATGTAACAGCTAGTGGGATATTTTCAATGCGTTTTACATCCTTCTTGCGCTCTACGTAGACAAGTAGATCCGCGTATTCATGAAGCGGTTTGATTTAGGCCCAGGAGGTATCTAAAAGTCCATACTAGTGGTACGGGGGATAATCGCCGAATCATCAAAAGAGTGGTGAAAGCCGTCTGTTGCAAGTCATATATCTATGTCTTTTTTCCCATCTCCTTCTCTGAGTTTTTTGCTCACTCTCACAAATTAGGAGAAAGGCCTCTGCTGAGCCTTCTCCAAAAGAAACAAGGACAAACGTTTCGTCAGTCTTACAAGGGTAACAGCCTCGTGAGTACCACAGTGAGTTCGACATTCACTTGGAGTGCATCCGTGTTCGAAATCCAAAACTCTAGATGTGGACTTGAAAGGGCACAGTAAAGGTCGTAGACACGAAACATAAAGAGACTTGGGCCCAAAAGGATCCTCAAGGAATTTTAAAGGAGACAGGCGTAGAAGTGTGGACTGACTGCATTCTCATGGGGAACGCTCGGATTCAAAAGGAATGCTTATTCCCTTGTGGAATTATCCCCTATACCCCATAAGTCTCCAATTCGTGGGGCATAGTGAATGGTTTTGCTTAATTGGGACCGATTGCTTCCAACATGAGTCCTTTGTCCTTGTCTCGTGTTAGTCTGCTTACTACCACGAGCACGTTTGGCTGGCTCTACTGCATCAGGGATACTAAGCTGTTGGTAAATAACATTTCCGATCACCGTGTATTATGCGCCAGGGAAACTAATGAGCAATAAGCGGTCCCCAGATTTGCGTATTAGTGTAACGGTGGATACTACCGATGAAGCATGCGAGTAGTATGTGCTTTTTTCGTAAATCCGCTTTGCGGCCATTGAAAAGTGAGAATTATCGTGGAATTTGTGCAGTTGTTTTGTAGCATTCGTTTACATTTGAGTGATAGTCAATGAGTATCTAGGAGAGTTCAGAAGACTCGTTCTATAAGAAGGCGGGTATTCAGTTTTATAAACAAGATGTGTATGAAAGTTTTGCTTCTCCGTCGAATAGTCTGTAACTGTTCAGTTGGCGTTTTCTAACAAACAACTCCGCAGCGAAGACATTCTCCCTTTCATTGGTAACTGGAGTTCTAAGGCACATTGTGCCATATATTTCCCTACCCCCCTCCGGAAGGTCACCAGGCTATCTGATCCCCATCCACTGACCTGTCTGATAGGGGGATTTCGTCAATCGGTTGTTCTGGTAAGTAGCGCTTTCGCACCACGATAAGGTCCAATTCTTCCCGGACGAAAACAAACAGTCCTTCACCGAAATGTGCAACCTAGCTGGAAAATTTCTATCTCAGGATACTTGAAAGCACGTCTCACCCGAAAATGCTCAAGGAGTTCGCCTGGTGCAGTTGCTTATGACTGCTAATGACCGTGACGGTGAATCTGACTTTGGTCTATCCGTGTCAAAACCTCATGTAATGAGGTCGCTGAGGTATGGTACAGACATGGATAACGTTCAGTTTAGGCTTCAAATACCACTACCGAGTCACGGGTGCGATCTCCTTCTCTGTCACCCACGGAGGATGCCGGCAAATTATTTATTTAGCTGTCTTACATAATTTTGAATAGTGCGTTGTTTTACTAGGTGACACTCAATATGTGGCCTGTTTTCGTAACCTCATTTGGTGGAAGACTGATATACAGATGTTCCGCATCTAAAGAAATGCCAACTCGTTTTCCGAGCCCCCTGAAATAGTCGTTTTGAAGAATGCGCGATGTCACTTTCAGGAAATGCCGCAAACTCTCGAATACATTTCTTGCTCGAATGTGTGCTGGTTTGTTTGGAACAATCACTGAATGTGTTTTGTTAATTCTCTTCAACTTATCTTGTATATCTCCTCCAGTGAAGCCATTTCCAGTTTAAGCTGCTTAAAAAATAAATGACTTCATTGAAAAATGTACGCATGTTGAGCAGTTCTCACTTTCCGTCCGGATACATAAAAGGACTATCCAGGCTCCCGAAACCCATCATACTTCACGGGGAAGGGACCATAGAAGGAAGCGAATCAACCGTTCCTAAGCATCATCAACACGGGTTTTCAGCAACTAGGCAGCACATCAAGATGGCCAGATAAATGTGTTTAGACCAAACGTCAATTTTGTCGTTAATATCCAAGCATTCCACATGAAAATATCGCAGCGATCGAATCCGTGGGCTCACCATGAAAATTTCTTTCACATAGACCAACGAGTTAATTGTGCTCTTAGGCGTGGCATCAGAGACTGGCTGGCAAGTTTAAGTGAGAAGGTCAATTATATCATGATGCTAGGCTACAAAATCTGAGGTGAGCTGACAGTTCAGGCTTCGTACTTTAGAGCAATGGGATAGCAAAACCGGTAACATGGATCCCCTGAAGGTACCTGTTTGCCTGAATACATAATGCACATAAACGACCAAGTGAATAGACAGAGACGGAACAAACTTCGCACCTAGTAGTTAGGCGGTACTTACAACCGGTTTGAATGATGCGTGAAAACAGTCGTGTACTTTTCAAGCCCGAGTATAGGTTTTGCGCCCTTGTTTCCAAAATTATGGGGCTCTCGGTGTTGCAACCAGCAGGTAACTCGAAGACACGCATGTGCGACTTCAAACTGGACCACCGCAAGTTTCCAGTGATATTATCTAATCAGCCACCTGAAACATAGAGATACAATGGTTTCAACCCTGGGTTGACTGTGAAATAACACATTAGACCCGTACTTAGCTAGGCATCCCAGAGGCGGCCCTATCGAACATTACATTAGCCACCCTTCGCCAAGATAGGACAAATACGATGGGGATTAGAGCCAATACAGACGCCACGTTAACCCATAAAACGTTACGTCATTCAATTTGACAATGCCAAGATGATGCGTAGCACATGGATCAGATCCCGCAGGCGACTAATGGAAAAGAAAGATAAAAGCCTTGGTTTGGGCACGCGCCAATGATGCCCGTAAATAAGAGTAGCACCGCTGCGACAGGCCTGACACTCCCATTGGGAAAAGAGGTGTTTGTTTAAGTGTAAGTGCATATTTAGTTACATCAGATGTACCTGTAACGTAAATGAACAAATAAGATGGCCTGAAGAATGAAATAGTGCGATTCAATTATCATATGTATTGCTGGATGCAGCAAATTAAAATCAAAGAGGGTTTTATATAAGTCAGCCTTAGTATCTAGTGGTACAGACCTGAAGCCAAGGATTCAAGGACCTCATGTATTTTCAAAGGTGCATCAGTGGGTGCAGCAGTAGCGAAAATCCAGTGAGTACGAAGGTATTTTGTGTCAAATCTGTCCATTTACAGCACCAATCCTGCCTCCACCTCTCTCTGATGCTGGTACCTCATACTCTGATAGGAACAATGGCTCTGTAGTCTTTATCATAACTTTTGAACATGTCACGTTCAACCGTACTAGCTATATGTCCAACCACGGGCCCCTGTCTTGGGAACCGATTAATAATTCCTGGGTTTGCGCGCATAAACCGGGTAGTGTGTGATCTTCGCCATCTGATTTTATATGAAAAAAGGTTCCACGACTTGGGTAAACATAACATGTTGAAAGCCGTTCACTATTCAATCTGCTTTGAGGCTTTGTTCTATATCTATGATTGGACGCCACCAAACTCGTCGTTCATGCTGCAGTATTGCCACTCATCTTCATTCGTACAACCGTGACAAAAATATGCAAATAGACGAGCTACTATTATACTAATGGTTTCGTTTCACATGTTGTAGGTAACATGCCAAGAGAGTACTGAATGTGCGGTTACAAACTGAACGCGGCGGGCAATAACACAATCGGGAAGAAGGTACAACGGACGAGATAAGCTTATTACTTGAATGTCACCATGGATGTGAGAAACAAAGAACTAGACAATAGGGCAAGAGATATGAATTGTTAAGCGATGAACCTGGTTGACTTGAACCAAAAGTTTGAAGTCGTTGCTGACCTTCGTGGATTGAGTAAATGGCTGAGGATGCAGGTGGAATAATTTAAATTCGAGACGAATGGCAAGTATTGTCTCAAAAATTTGGTTCAAATTCAAATGAATTGAATAGAAACTCAATGCTGTCGCTGTTGTATAGAAGTCAGTTGTGTAAGACACTTTCGATGGGTTGATGGTGTTAATGCAGGAGGCCGAACGAATACCTTAAATGAAATCGTTGAGCTTGCGAAAGGGAAAAACTGAAATTGCAGCGGAAAACCAAGACGGTTAGGGCGAACAAAAGGTTGAGCGGGGTAGAACGTACTCGTCCAAGAGTCGGTTGGGGCTAGGTGGAAAAGTTGTTTGTATTTCCTCGAGTAAGCGAAAATTGAAGGTCGAGAGCAGAAGGACAACAGTTACAGTGGTTTGATCAGACTGGGAATTATAGTGCCATGCTTTCATTGCACTGAGCTTCTTCGGTTTCTGAAGGACCCCGTTACGGAAGTCAATTCTGGGGCAATAGTAGGGGGATGCGCATTTCCGTGGTGGCTTGATCTGTGTGAGACGAATGGTGAAATCAGGCCTAAAAAAGTCACGGTTAATTGCGATTCATTTATAGGGCCATGTGAGTGTGAACCGCCAGCCAGCTAGATTGAAGGAATGACGGACACACATGGTATTTGCATTAGCTACTGCCAAAGTTCGAAGCTTGGTGTATCATCCGTTATGATGACAATGAAATTCCCCACGTATATCCTGTCCCATTTGTAACCCCCGCCCCACTTTTGTGTTTAGTGACGATTGATTGTGTGAACTGACGATTGTTTATCCTTACCACTTCACCCAGTTGGCCTTGAGGTCATCCGGCCATTTTTTATCTGAATTTGCACGTGCGATTGTCGCAGGTGGGAGCCTGCTCCCTCCCTTGCTTTGTACTTTTACTGTCCAAGCGGACTGTTTGTTTTAGACGCGTATCTACTGTCGAGGTTTGTATAAATTGTGAATTTCTCTTACCCTAATAGTACCGTATAGAAACCCATCTCCGACTTTGTTTTGCCTACCCGGTGGTTCTGGTATTACGCGTCACTCGAAGATACCGTTCGACCGTTACAGTACTCGACATCTTACGTCGTCTTGTTTGAAGAAAAGATGTCAACTTTTGGAACAATTGTGAAGGAAACCGGATCCAAGGACATGGAAACGATTGAAGCTGCGGAGGAAACGATTGCAATGCAGTTTGCTTCACGCCCTGGTTCTTGTAAGTCACTTTGTGCTTCTAGTCATAAAAGTAGTGAAGCTATGAAAGCTTTAAGGTTTGCTCAGCTCCAGGAGTACCGGGTTAAGCGGTAGGTCGAGCTCCAGCGGGCTCTCTTAGAGGCGCCTAGCAAAACTGATTTAGCCAAAATTGAGCTAGAGGCCGAAGAGGACTCACTAGATGAAGTCTGGAACCAGTGGCCCTAAATGAACGATTAGCGGGGTACGTAAAGCAACGTCAGACAGATGAAAGACCACTAAGATATGCTGATGATATCAGAGGGCTATCCCCAGGGCCAAAACCGACCATTTCCGTCACTCCAGTGTCAGCCACTATGGACCCACCAAAAGTGGAACTACCATACTTTGATGGTAATCCGTGCCATTACTGGAGGTTCACCCTCCAATTTGAGTTATACATTGAGAGCAACATGCAGAGCATCGGTCAGAGGCTCCTTTATCTGATCCACTACTGTCAAGGCGACGCAAAGGCGGCCATTGAAGAATTTGTAATGCTCCCGCCGGAAGTAGCATACTCCAGGGCACGGGAGATTCTACGCAATCTCTTTGGTCAGCCTCATATTATCGATCGCTGTCTACTAGAAAGCCTGTTTCGTTTTGCACGACAGACCACTGGAGCAGCCAAGTCTTTGTCGGACTTGTGTATACAAATGCGCAGTTATGAAATTGCGCTGACGCAATTGTGTTACTTCTCAGACTTGCGCTCACTAGCGGTTGTAGAGAGAATTGTGCGTTCGCTTCCTTCTCCATTGCAGCACAAATGGGCTGAGGTGGCAGATACGATATCTGTGAGTGGCCGGGACCCAACGTTCACAGACTTGACGGAGTTTGTGAACAAGCGCTCCCGAGTTGCAAGGAGTCGATTCGGGCAACTGGCTCGAGAGGGGGACGTAAGACACCCCCTTGTAACGCCGACTTCTACCAACCAAACCCCTAGACGGGATGGTTATACCAGTTTTCTTACTAACATCAGACCAGTCGCAGGCGGTCGTTCAAGTGCTCGCGCATTAGGTTCAAAGCCCCACCCAATCTCCACTTGCCAGCGCTTTCTGTCTATGAAAGTTCCTGACAGATGGAATTGCATACGGGAGCATAATACATGCTTTGCCTGTTCAGGAGACCCCCACATGGCTAAGGATTGCAAGCCAGTAGTCCGATGTGCCAAGCCGGGTTGTAGGGGACGACATCATAGTATGTTACATGCATCACAACCCAGAAACAAAGTTTCGACGACCTCAGAGACGGAGGTTTTGTGTGCCTTAACTCGAGGTAGTCGGCTTCCGGCACGCCTAGGAGTCATTTCTGTCAAGCTTGACAGTCCTGCAGGAATGGTGATAACATATGCATTTTTAGATGCTGGGTCCGACATAACGCTAGTAAAGCGGGACCTTTTGGTGAAAAATGGGGTCAGGCTGCTACCCACATCTATGGCCTTCGATACATTTGGTGGTTCCATGGGATGCACATCGGAAGCTAATGACATCAGGCCTTTACCAATGGATGAAAGCCAGTCGATAGATATTGACAAAGCATTCGTCGTTGACAGCTTACCTATGCAAGCTGTCCCATCTATCAAAGAAGCGGCTCTCAAGTGGCCTCACCTTAAGGAAGTTGCCTTCGACGAACTGACTGAAAACGATGTAGAAATCCTTATTGGTTGTGACGTATCTGAAGCGCGCTGGGCCTTCGACCAGCGTCTGGGGGGTAAAAAACAGCCGTTTGCTCTAAAAACCTTACTTGGTTGGATACTTCTTGGTCCGATGAAAAACGGAACGAAACAGAAGGTCGTCAGTCATTGTATAAGCGGGTGCAGTCAAAGCATCCAGAAGCATTTGCTACGACTGAACAACTCGGAATTTGCAGACACTTCAGCATCGAACACTAGTCTCTCTTTAGAGGATCAAAGAGCACCGTTGATAGCAGAGACTGGTGCGGTGCGAGTAAATGGGCACTATCAGCTGCCGCTCCCATGGAAGGATGACGCACTTGTCCTACCCGATAACTTCCAGGTGGCTAAAAAACGTCTAGATAGTCTGAAAACTAGACTGTGCAAAGGTAGTGTTTTACACAGAAAGTACGATAAGGTGCTTCGCGCATACCTAGAGAAAGGATACATTGAACGGGTAGCAGATGCTCCCACATTGTCATTGAATTCAAAGCAGTGGCATCTCCCACACTATCCGGTTATTAACCCAAAAAAGCCAGAAAAGATTCGGGTCGTATTCGATTGCGCTGCCAACTGCCATGATGTGTCCCTAAACGGTCACCTGTATCAGGTCCCTGATTTAACCATAAAACTTGTAAATGTTATGCTGAGCTTTCGTTTAGGGCAAGTTGCTGTGACAGCCGGCATCGAAGAGATGTTCCTACAGGTCAAGATTGACCCCTGCGATAGAGGTGCTCTGAAGAGCCTTGTAGGACAGGCTAACCGGTTGGAGGGAATTGATGTCATGTGCCCATTAATGTCTCGGTCCCCCTGTTGGATGAAGCTACAGAAGGTCGTAGCTTGGTTACTGCGTTACAGACAGTGTCTATTGATTAAGAAGGGCAGAGCGAGAAAGGGGGCTTTACTTTCCGGTGTTATCAGAGTATCCGAACTCCGCCAAGCACGTAAGTGTTTGATAAAGATCTTGCAATCCCGTCACTTCGAGCAAGAGCTGCATCAGGTTTATGCTTCTGTACTCGATACGAAGCGTTCCAGTCTACAAAAATTGTCACACGCTTTGATCGGTGGCATCTTGTGCGTGGGAGGCAGACTTAGTTATTCGAACTACAGTCAGTCAGTAGAACAACCAGCTCTTCGGAGCCGACATCCTGTTACTGCCTTGATCATACGTCACCTTCATGAATTAGAAGGGCATTGTGGAATAGGGCAGGACTTGGTCTCTATTCGACAGCGATATTGGATTATCAATGGAAGTGGCGCCATCAAACGAGTGATTGATGCGTGCTCTTTATGCAGGCTCCGGTTCGCACAGCGCGGTACACAAATAATGGCTCCATTACCGGCAGACAGGGTAGGAGTGGGTTAGTGCCCCTTCGAGTGCGTGGGAGTAGACTACTTTGGACCTTTTAAGACCAAACGCAGCCGTTTGAAAGAAAAACGCTACGGCTCTATCTTTAGCTGTCTGGAGACTAGAGCAGTCCATTTGGAAATGGCGGGCAACCTGTCGACAGATTCATTTCTACAACGTTTGATGCGCTTCGTTGGTAGGCGTGGTAAGCCCACCGATATCTACAGTGATAATGGTACGAACTTTGTTGGCGCACTGAGGGAATTTCGGGATGATATAAAGCTCTGGAGTCCGAGCAAAATATCACACCGCCTTTTGACAATGGATATGCGGTGGTACTTCAGTTCACCAGCAGCTAGCCATCGTGGTGGTGTGTTGGAGCGTATGATCAGGTCGGTACGACGTATACTTTCATGTCTATGTAGGGAACAATGTTTGACCGACGAACAACTGAACACGCTTACTATACAGGCCGAACGGATTCCCAATGAGCGGCCTGTAGTCCCGCTATCATCAAACAGTAACGATTTGGAGCCGCTTACTCCAAACAGTTTGTTGCTGATTCAGTGCTGTCCTGCGGTACCCGGTCGCGACGGTTTGGCTTCGCGATATCATGTCGGTTGGAAACAGGTCAATTATATCGCTGGCATATTCTGGCGTCGTTGGATAAGGGAATATCTGTCAACGTTGCAGATGCGTACCAAGTGGCCAGAGTAACTCAAGAATTGGAACGAATGGACTTGGTTCTGGTTTCCGGTGAGGACCTGCCTCGTGAGAAATGGCCTCTAGGGGTAGTAGATAGTTGTGAGGCGAGCCCAGATGGCTTAGTAAGAACCCTGCATGTTAGAACGGCGGGCGGCGTTATTAAGAGAGATATTAGAAAGGTGTGTTTACTGGAGGGACACGAATAGGCTTGTACTCCATCGAAGTCGGCACTTGTGGCAAGAGTGGACTCGGACCATTCGTGTCGGTGGCTGATGGGGTATCTTAGAATGGGGCTGACCATAGGTAGAAAGCAAGAACCGGGGCGCCCGCTGAATCAACGTGGAGAATTTGGCGCGCGATGTATCATCTTTTATGTTGACAATGAAATTCCCCAAGTATATCCTGTCCCATTTGTAACCCCCGCCCCACTTTTGTGTTTAGTGACGATTGATTGTGTGAACTGACGATTGTTTGTCCTTACCACTTCACCCAGTTGGCCTTGAGGTCATCCGGCCATTTTTTATCTGAATTTGCACATGTGATTGTCGCAGGTGGGAGCCTGCTCCCTCCCTTGCCTTGTACTTTTGCAGTCCAAGCGGACTGTTTGTTTTAGACGCGTATCTACTGTCGAGGTTTGTATAAATTGTGAATTTCTCTTACCCTAATAGTACCGTATAGAAACCCAGCCCCGACTTTGTTTTGCCTACCCGGAGGTTCTGGTATTACGCGTCACTCGAAGATACCGTTCGGCCGTTACACTTGGTAAGATTGAATAATGAAGGTGGGATAGGATGAGAGCTGTAGTGTCTGGTGAGCGCCAAGAGGTATCAGAGGAAACGGTATCCAATATACAAAAGTAGTCTAAAGGGGCTGACAATAATTTGAATGAACCTATGAAACAGGGTATTTTTCTTAGCTGGCCTAGCAGCCAGTGACTGGCTGAGGTTACTGGGGAAACAACAAATTATTATTAGTGGGCGACTACTCGGTGCGTATGCAGGGTATTCGGATACCCACGCAAGAGTCTCTCATTGGTGGTAAGATTTGTGTTTGAGTTGTTTGCATTAAGCGTCAGTCTAACAGAAGGCTCCAGGCCAGTGCAGGCGTAGTTGCGTAATTAAGGGAAGGATAGAATTTAGATGCCGAGTTACCGAGTAAGAAAGTTATCCTTTGGCCTAGTTTGTACGGGAGTTGAAATAGTGTTTTTGCTCTTATAAAGAATCGAATCAAATAGGTCTCTGGTGTGAAAAGTGTCGGGGGTTAATTTGAAAAAGGAGAGCAGCCAGATAATGACCCGTTGTGCGAGGGAAACCGAGTTAATGGATAGGAAGCGCAGTGTAACTGAAATGTAGTATATGAACTGAGGAGAAAGGGAAGAGTGTGGTTTGCCAGCCACAGGGGCATTTGCGTCAGCAACGAATGGTGCGTGACAAAAGCAGCTAACAGGCGCTAGCCATGAATGCTCGTATTCAAGGAAGTATAAGTTCTTTATATTTTATATACATACGATTAATCCGTGGAACGAGCATGAAGAACGAGTGTCGTGTCCGGCTGATGAACTGGACTTGGGCTGATATACCCCCGAACTAAGATGGAGGTGAGAAGGCCTTGAACCTCGGCGTTGGCCGCGAGCCTCGCAGGGTATCTCTAGGCAACCGCACGCATTTTAAATAATAAGACAAAGGACAGTTGTACTTCGCTTGTATTTCGTGGTTCTGCCAGATAAATAACAACCGAAACAAGTTCAGGCCATCTACAGACAAACAACTCCAGATTAGATCTAACTCTCTTTGATGAGGATGATGATCTGGATGAGGACTGCATGGTTTACTATATCTCGTTACCCATATCCAAGTAATATGCATTGCCACAATGCCATCGATGGACCTTGACTCCCTACAACCCATACCATCAGCGCACCTTGCCTGCCTGTCCAGATTCGCAGATCGGCACACTTCCAGGCCGCAAACACCCGCTTCTACGAAGCACACAAACAGGTAGCGATAGGACTATCGCGACTGTCATACCCGGTGTGCTGGCTTGACCGTAGTCCAACACATCCCTAATATGTCCCGATTAAGCGTACTACGTGGACCCGGAAGACCACTCCAATGGATTGCGTATTTGTCCCAGACGTACAAAGTAATGTCTAAATTACTGTACCGTCTGTCCTTCTGTCCACAAATCCCACAGTTCTTCTTGTTTCACTATCACGTCGAGAGTATACCGTTAAGAGAAAACCTCGCCGTGCACGCGATACAGTGTATGCTGGTCATCACGAAAAAAGAACCAAATATTTACGAGCTGTGATCAATTCCTTGATCTTGTATGGTGGGATACCTGATGCGACGACAGAAAACTATCCGCTGCACAGTTGACGAAGGCTGCTCCAATTTGAGATCTCATGAACAAAGAAGGCATAATTAGTGTCCATGTACTCTTCAGGTTATTGCCGAATGCAATACAGGATAAAACACGTGAAAAGATCGAAAACACAAAATTTCTCACCGTCGTCATGGAGGCACCACTAAACCACTGGAGGGCAACAAAATATAAATCTCGCACCCAGAGTGGGTCAGGAATGGCTTTAAATAATTTTCAACATAACTGCGGTGGCATGGAGAGATTTTAGGAGTTTGAATAACACACAGAAACGTGACGCTAAATGTTCTTTCGTTCGAATCACGGTTTCAGAGGAGTTTTGAGCGTGTTCAATAGTCAGCTAAACGCTTCCAGTTGCAGACCCGGGAACGCAGCTACTTCAGCGTGGGTCACAGCGACGCGCTTTAGGGTTGGTTGGCTCACTAAAAACAAACCAGTGTTTGTTATACTGCTATGGTGAAGGAAATATGAGGTGAAGGAAACCCAGAACCCTGTGTGGACATAAATAACGCCACAGAGAATTTTTGCTAGGATGGGGGTTGTAGTATGTTAAATGGAACCTAGTGGGTAACTCGTGAGCACCACAGTCACCTTAAACTGACCATTTCCGTACTGAGTAGTAAATTGCCCATCACAAGAGATAGGGTGATGCATAAAAGGCAGACTCGCGGACAAACCAACAGCTGCGTCACATGTGCGGGAAAGAAAACGAAGTATTCGTTCTCCCGGAAGACACCTCTGCGCAGGATAATTGTGCATACTGTGCACACATGATTGGAATCAGGCCGTATTACACAAAACCTTAGCGGTGGAACTGGAGCCAAATTCGTACCCGGGTTACCCGGAAAGTGGCCATATAAACACTAGGTGAAATTCCTGTTAGTGTAGTTCGCGGCCGGCCACGACCCCAATACCTGTATCCTGGTGCAGCACGGGTGGGCAAGTTGTTGGCTCAAGTGAAAAGTGCCCAGGTGCTCAAGTGTACAAAACAATAGCAAGGTCTGACGTGTAGTGGTGGTTACGTGCGTGGCACGGGTGACTGGAGAATGATATGTGCAACGAACAATGCGGCCAAGTCGTGGAACGATTCGGTGCTTCCACGTATGCAGGCCTTCTCTGAGGGCCAATGCACTTCTCTGGTCCTGAGGGCAACGAAAAGAAGGCGGTACATGATATTTAAGAATTCAGTTGGTATATGAAAAATGACCCCATGTAATTTATTCTTCAACCTTTTAGTATAGGCCTGAGAGAGGTTTGCTGAAGGCGCAAATGAACAAAATGTCTTATCAAATGCTGAAGCCGTTAGAGCCATCTGGTACTGGTATTAGCAGCTGAAAATTTGGGCGACTAGCAAATATAACCAGATATCAGATTTACTGACGGACAGGTTTGCGTTGTGGACTAAGGCACATGTTTCCGAAGATAGCTTGATACCCGTCGTATTTCACGTACGGTCAGTGATGACCTCTAATGCGTTCTCAGTGTGTGCGGTTTACCAAAGCCCACATGTGGACACGTCTCCGGCTGAAAGCAAGCGTTCTAATGGTCATCACTGCGCTGCGTCCGTACCTATTTGAAGCGAGCTAGCTTTGAAATCCCAAAACTCAATGTTGTCTTTGAAATGCAACAGAAATTAGGTGGAGATAGATCAGCAAAAATCTAAACTTCAGTGGACAACAAGCAGAGAAGAAGAAGAATATTCCGTGTAGGATTTAGCTAAAAAAACCCTGCACTGCATGTCATCCATGTTGGCACTTTCGTAGCTATCGGGTAATAAGTGGTTGTCCGTTGTCATGTGGTGGAGTGACCTCTTTCCTCCAGAAGATGGGAAGTTTGCCTTCGTCCAGTGACGCGAGAAACGTCACAGGTAATTTTATTCGCGTTGTATGATTTGCTAAAAAAACCTGCACTGCATGTCATCCATGTTGGCACTTTCGTAGCTATCGGGTAATAAGTGGTTGTCCGTTGTCATCTGGTGGAGTGACCTCTTTCCTCCAGAAGATGGGAAGTTTGCCTTCGTCCAGTGACGCGAGAAATATCACAGTTAATTTTATTCGCGTCATGCAATATTTCATTAAAGACTTAATTAGCTTTTTCAAACCGTGTGCGTCCAATTTGCCTAATTCAGACATACTTCCGCGTACGCCGACCGCCGCAATGCGCAATTGACTTTGCGGATGTGAGAATTTCTATGTTTGGGCAAAAGTCTTTAAAATAATGCGATTCTGCCTAATGCCCTTTGCAGACAACGGGTACTACTACCAGGCCCTTAAGAAATTCTCTAGTTTCATTCGAGGGCAAAACTGTTGACATATTTCTCTAGAACTGTCATATGTACACAAGAATGGCCATGGTTTGCCATTGGGTAAACCCTACCCTCGTGGCCTTACTTTGGACGCCCAGCCGATAAACCCCACCAGGTGGTAATTTCGCATTCAAAATGCCGAGAATTTGGCAGCGTCTCTTGTAAGTCTATTTTGAAGACTTCGATTCTAAAATGTTCCAGGTCTCCAGAAGTACAGCGCACGCCGATTGGTTTGAGAGTAGCACTCGAGGGATTCCCAAAATCTCTAAAAAGAGTCCAGTTCAGCCTGGTGGAATACATGCGCCCGCAAAATATGTGAGGCGCATGTCTCGAATGGAAGTCCGAGGTTGATGGTTTTCTGTCAAATATCGGGTAAAACTAAAGATTACCGAGCAACCACCACGACAACCCTAAGTAACTAATTTTCTTTCATAGGTGGCAACCGGACCCAGTGGGAACAGCCCGCTAGATGTCCAGTAGCTGAACTGATCCAATGGGCCCAAGCGTTCTGCGCAACATTGACCTGTGCCAGTGAGAAAAACAATGGGAGTCGTCAAGCTTGAATTCCACCGAAGGTAGCTTGAGGGCATAGAAAACATCCCAAGTGGTAGCTGTGAGGATCCAACTCGAGAATGAGGAATAATTGGCCTGTAGACAGGCTGAAGGTGGAGCAAAAGCGACGCAGAAATTTGGAGGGGACGTCCCACAGAAATGAATTTATGTACAGAAGAAATATTGTGGAATAGGTGCCAGTGACTACAGTAGGATGAGCAATGCTGCACTGAAGCGCCACCTGCCCCTCCAGGTTATGAATCAGATCATAAAATTGAACACCTGTCCACCAGCAGCCCGACGTCGGGGGAACCGACTTGTGCCGGGCTCACGCGTGCGTGGTTTTGAACGATCGCCGAAAACATACGGACCGTCAAGCATCAGATTTCTTGTTGAAATGATCCTCCAGCATTTCAAGGGTAGTCCACCTGAATTTAAATTCAAGGAGGTTAACAGCCTTTTTGAAGTCGGTTCTAAATCTTCATATTTTATCGCTCATTTGCAAGGCGGCCTTGTTGACCTCGTGTCTTCAGGGACACGATTTTCCCTCCTAGTGGATAAAATTGCAGCATGTTGCTCGCACGAATGGAACGATCGTATTTTGAGTCCATATATTCCCCTCTTCCCTGAAGGCAGTTCTCGTTTCCTCCTTGGTCTACTGGGCGTGGTCATTACATTACGGTACCCCTGTGAGCATCAATTGGATTGTTTTGTCGTTACTTTGAATTTTCAAGGGCTATTAGACTTGATAACAGGGTGAACAGCTTTGGCGGTTTTCATTTGAGGTTTCGCGTTTTCAACGTAGCCGCGCTACAGTGCGGAGTAGGTTTGTCTTTGTAATCGTCCATCAAAAGCGCCAACCTCGCATAACTCGCTGAATTGCGAATCATCAGGGCTGCGCTGGAACAACCAGCTTCTTCTCAATGAGTGGCTAGAAAGCCGTCGCCGTTGCTGTTGTCGGCAATTCGAAGAAATGTACCTTTTCGGACGATTGCATCCCGAGTTCGGTGAACAGCTCATATATTGGTGGTGCACAGTGTGTGACTCATT
>NW_008751664.1:760631-769797 GCF_000715545.1 Opisthorchis viverrini
TTGGTGGTGCCAGTGTGTGACTCATTATTCATTTGGCTTCATTTAAATCTGCGACAGTCACATCACAGGGTGGCCTAACTAGTGATTAATTCTCGTGCGCTGCGTCACTCACAACTTAGCGTCAAAAGCACTAATTCGTGAATCCTCTTGTGCTCACTGCATGTGCCTGGATAAGCACTGCTCTAACTGGATCTCAAAAGGTCTCTGTAGGGGGAGACAGTGGCCCTTCGTGCCAGGAATTTTTTTCAGAAACAGTAATTAGCAAGTACTACATGGCTGCCATCTCAACTCCGAGGCTGCAACTTTCCCGCTCCGCCTAAAAATTGTGAGATGATTTTTTCTGGATATTAGGATGATTTCCGTCTGTTAACGTTATCCCTGTAAAACCTTCCTTTTAGGCATGAGTAAGCCTGAACCATCCGCATCACCACTAAAAGTTGGTGAACCCTTTTCTGGAAGTGCTGTTTAGACTCTAATCCTGAACTCATGCGTCTACGCGTCTATGATGCTTCTGGAGAGAGGTTCAGAGAGCTGGGGTAATATTTTCCAGGTAGGAGCCCCGGATGATACCCGACAAGAAAGCGGTTTAGCGCTTTGACGATCAATTTCTGTGCATCCCACTTCGTTGTCTCTGGTCACACCCCCATATACCACATAAATAACTGGTATACATTCGGTTACTTCTGAACTGAAGTGCGAATTTGATATCCTTTTTGGCTGCAGTTCAGTTAACCGAAGTAAACATAAGATCATTGAAGTGGATACGACTGACACATGCTGGTATGCAATGAGTGTTGGTGCGCGTAACCGTTTATCTAGCCTGTATATTCGAAATGCCACTGAGCAACACTCTCCTCACTCCATTTTTACCCGTGCCTTAAGGAGGCTAAGGCCACATTTGTTGGGGCCCACTGACAACCCTACTGGGGAACAGTTCGTCATAGTCTGGATCCCGTTTGTCAAAAATGTTTGAATGTTTGGGAAGGAAGTCTTTTATCTGTCGAAATCTTATCACTTAAATTTTATACTTTCGTGCGAAACATCCGCTTACTAGCGCCTGAAGGCGGGAGGCTGTGGCGTAGACGAAAAATTATTGACAAATATACACCAAATAAAATCGCTTAAAATCCTAGTTCACCATGCATATACCAGCGCATATCTGTACTCAAATTACTTTGATGTTTATATTGTTTGCGACAAGCGCTTGAAGTAGGGATGGCTTGCCGAAACGCCCAGTTTGCTGAATTAGAAGATAAGAAGCATGGTGTCACATATTTCTTGAAGGATGGAAAAGCTAAAACTGTATCTTCACTAGACCGTGCTTATTGAGACTGTTTGTTTGCAGGTAACTCACTTTTGTGGGTTAGACATTGATTTGTGTTAAGATGCCGAACTGAATGCAAACGAAGGTCACTAAAAGGCGGGTAAGTGCCGTTGTGGTTTCGTTTCTGTGGTCGCTTGGTTTCCTCGCTGAAACACAAGTGATGACTTTTTCTTTTCAAAGTTTTCCTCTGCGCAATAAAATACGCTCAGAAGATTGAATTTTATTTTCAGTGGGTATTGCTTTGCCTCATTCTACCAAAATTCTGGACAAAGCTGAAAAATCATCCACAACTAGCCTAGAGACAGTTGGCCGATTCTCAAGCCATATTCCTGGTCAATCACTCAATTATATTACCGGTACATTACGTGACCCAGCCTCACAATGGAACGCCGGCTCGACGCTGGCACAAAAAACAGACCACCTAGAGCCTGTTCGTAAAGAGGTTTTATCGTGAGTTTTCATTATTGCTAATGTTCTCAGTATACTTAATAAAGTCACCGCCGAAAATTTCGAACAACAGGCAAAAAATATTTTAAATGTTGGCATTCATTCTTCTTCCATTCTTAATGTCATTGTGCGACTGGTATGTATCGAGTTCGGTAAACATTCTATTTTCAGATTTTCCAAAAAGCTATCAATGAGCCCAAATTCACTGCATTGTATGCCCAGCTGTGCCTAAAGTTATGTTCTAGTGCGCCCAATTTTGAGCCGAAGGGTAGCCCGAAATCGGTAAGTTTGATTGTGGTGGTCCCAAAATACTCAGACTTTTCGCATTTTTCTCTTGAAACTTTGTGAAGATGAATTCAAAGCGCGCAACGGTGCCGACGACCCGGTTGCTCGACAAAGAAGCCTGGGGAACGTTCGCTTCATCGCGGAACTTGGACAGCTTGGTTTTATTCCGGAGAAGATTTTGCATCAGTGTGTTCGAGCCATGCTCTCCGGACGCACCCAACCAGTTCAGTCTGTTACATCCAGCTCTGGATCAACTGTGGAGGATACTACCGGTAGATCAGGTAAATGGTTACAAAAAGTTTTGGACCTTGAGCTTAAGGTGGGAGAGCATGCGTCTCTTAGTATGGAATAGACTACTTTTCCCAACGCTGGTGCACGGTTATTGGTGGTCTGACCAACCAACCCTGAATCAAGAATAACTCGCCCGTATATCTTAATCATCGAGCTGTTCTGGCATTCGAACAGGCATGTTTGCCGTACGCGCTACACGCCATCGGATGTGATTTTCGAAAAGGCCGAGCCATTTATTACGCATGCTGAAGCATCCTTTGCGGGGAGTGATGCTGTTTTCTGTGCTGTACCACGCACAGGCACTGCTGTGCGTAGTTAGAGACACCCACATATACACCTTCTAATGGATTTCAATGGCGTTCTTGTCAGTCTCTGGTTAGAATGTCTGAGTGTCCGGACGTATATGCACCTGGGATTGATTATGGTCGGCTAGTACCAAGTCCCTTTTCCCATCCACTCTTATTCTCTACGATAAGGCTCTCAACTAGATTGTAGTCCCTCTCCTGCGAAGCATCATTGTTGAACACTGATGCTACAGTGTCGATGGTGCTGAAGATCGTTCGTCAAGGGTGACAAGTTTCAGTCATCACAGTTGTCCTGTTGCTCTCTGTGCCACGTCTGTGGTGTCCTGACTGGCGAACAATGGCCCTTGTCGCCTGCGTACCCGGGAACAACAAACTGAGATATTCGGGCCAGCTGGGCTGACTCGATAATTTTAATTTAATGCGAGTAGTACATAGGAGTAACTGAACTGCAGCTTGGGTATGATAACGGTCGGGGCAGGAATCTCGTGCGGGTAAACGAGCGAGTTGGTATACAATCATCGTTGGGCTTCTGGTCCCGGCAACTTTCCACCTGCCCTGTTTAAGGGCAACAGTTAGTTAATTGCTTGACTTTTTTGCTTCTGTCCTTGAGATTGTTACAAATAAAATGTAGGTCGATATTGGTGCCCATTTTTCAAAAGGATGCCTACACTGCACTCGGCAACCATGGTCCCAGTATGGTTTCGGTCGTGTCAAGGCTCCCAGTCCACTGACTACCGCCTTGCGTGGGACCTTTTCCGTCAAATGTTCTGGCGGGGACAGGTGTACAGTTGACCTGCATTCTTAACATTTTTTACTCCAGGGGTGCATTCGATTCTGTCGACCGGTCAGTTCTGACTCATCGGGGACTCCCCGGATTTTTGTTTACACATTCTTATCCTTCTTTTGACGAAACACCACTTGCTTCCGGAAATGAGTATGTGGAGAGCTGAAGGTGCGGATGTTCAATCCCGTTAACCTTGGTCACACGAGTGCCCTTCTTACTGAGACTCATTAGATAGGCTTACAAGAAATCGTTCAGCTGCAACACCCTTTCAGTGCGTAGCTGCTGTGCCACCCGAAGGAAGCACGAGGGCTGGAATACGGTCAAGTTGCCCAAGTATAGACAGGAGTGGTCGAGATGCAGAAGTCAGGTTAGACTTCTTCTGACTTTGACACGGACCTTCCGGCCAGTAAATTCTAGCATTGACCATTTGAGTTATCTCGCCTCGTACGAGAATTGGATAGTAATCCGTTGCTTAATGGTTTTACCTGTGGATCGCTTGCTTAGCGTTCCATCAGCTGTTAATTTGGGATTTGGGTGTGATTTCTGATCTAACCGGACTATCATCCGACTGCTGGTGAGTAGCCAGACTGGGAGAACTCCGAAATCATCCGAAGTGTGTTGTCCCCATAGGTGTCCTTTTCCTCCTCCATTCGGTCTTGTCATTAGTGAAGTGATGAGACGTGCAATCGAGGATCTTCGAAAATCTGGTGTTCGATTTATTGCTCGGGAATCTTGGCAGCACTTAGTATACAGACAGCATCGTCGGGATCTTTGGCGATAAACAGAAAATAATTACATTCATCATCATCATCATCGACAGCATGACATCACTGTTCAACACCGACTCTTTGCTTCCGTATTGTATTAAATTAACAATCGTCATACCACATGTGAGTTGCGCTTGCAGCATGCAAGGTCATGCCCCTGAATGTGCAGTGTTTGAGCCTCATAAATTGAGTGTAGATATGGGTTGTATTAGCTCTCACGAAATTGCCGGATGAAGTCAGTACACGAATGTCAAGAGCCCGATTCATGTTTGCTGATTGGCGTCACTTTGGACACCAGGAATGCATGTTGAATCTCGGGGCATACATCAAGCTACAGTATAGGAAATACTGTGTAGCTGTGAGGCAGCCTCTGTAGTTGGATAGCTTAGTGCGTCTTCAGGTTTTTAACCACCAATATCCCATAGGCGTTGCTGAGATTGGGTGGTGTCAATAAATTTCCAGAAGGATTACCAGGAAGTGGATATTCCTTTGTGCGAATATGTCGCGAATCGCAAGAATAAGGCAGCTAATTGGAATTCATGCGTTCGGTTTCCCTTCAAATCTGGAGTTGTGAGCACAGGATAATTGCGTAGGTGAGCACCATTTCTTTGCTGTCCACCCTGTTGCTATAAAGGTGGTGAATAAAAAGCCTTGTGGTAGTGTGTCAGTGAAGCTCTAGTGTAAACACTGACGACCAGTCTGATGTTTGAAGAAGGTTGAGGACTGAAACGTGGATCCGTCGATACCATCTAGTTTTTTCTCAATAAAAAGATCACAGAGGTTTTGAGGTTGGCCACCAAAGTAAAATCGTGCGCACAACCGTCCTGAGTGAGGCATGAGTATGCGAGTTTTCAAACCCTGTTGCTTGACTACCGTTCAAATCCTCCTAGCATTGTTGGACCGTTATCCTTGAGCCTATTCCACTGCTCCAACGTTTCGACTGGTTGTCTTGACCTACATAGACTTCATTCATATGCATGTAACGGGTATGAACCCTACCTCTGCTTCTCGACTTCCCCTGTCTAGGCTTGGGCAACCTGGCAGTATCTTGGCCCTCGTGCCTCCTTCCGGTGCCATGGCAACTAGGCACCATAGGGTGCTTCAGCTGTAAGGTTTGATTTTTATAGCTACCCGCAACTTCTAGTATCACTCCTTGCATTCTTAGAAACATGTTCTGCAATATAAGTTTGTAATTTGTAGTCGTGAAGCTCATATCGAAGGATTGAATGAGAATATTTTTCACGAGTAAGAACAATGTCGTCTGTATATTCCAAGTCAGCAAGGTCCTCGCCCGGAGCGATCTGAGGACCAGGGTTTTGAAAACCTCCCAGTGTTCACCTCATTACCTCATTAGTGACGAAATTAAACAAAAACGGGGGAAGTAGACATCCTTGTGGGACACCACTGCTTGTAGAGGAACCATTGGAGAGCTTTCCATGCATTCACACACACACAAGTATGTATGTGGTATTAACCAAATTTATGGGCGTACCTTTTCACGAAAACATTGAAAAGAGCCCAACCAATCGACGGAATTGAACGTATTTTTGAATACAGTTTAAACCAAGATTGTATGTTGCCTGTACACATGCTTCTTCTCTGACACAGCGCAGTGTGAATGTGTGGTCCACACATCCCCTCCCGGGTCGGAATCCTACCCTGTCTTGACGCACCTTCGTAACACGACTAAAGTAAGCGACGCAAAGCTTCTGGTTACAACGGATGTCAGGATAATTACTCTGTGATTGCCACTCTGCGAGCACCCTTTTTGGGAAATGGGCACCACTATCGACTCACCTCAGTTAGCCGGGACGATCTTTCTCTTTCAGATAGACAAGTGAGCCGGACAAGCGCCGATCATGTGTTTCACAGCCTATGAACGGAGCAAGCAGGAGTTTGTCAGCACCAACAACTAGGTGACGCTTATTTGTGAAGCCGTCGAGGGTTCTAAATCCATTATTCAGGACTGCGTTGCTTGTCGGGAGTCCGACTGAGTAGTTGCAGGTGGCCAGTTACGTTGTTCCTAAAAGCGCCCTTTCCAAGGATTCAGGCTTTCTTTTTTACGGATAGGCGAGCCGTTGTTATCAGTGTTTCGCTTACCGAAGGCTTGGGGGCTGTTGCGTGTATCGTCTGGAATAGTTGACGGACGTTCAAATTTTTTTCGCCTTTATCTCTTCTGCTTTCTCGATCCGCGCAAATGCTCCGTTTTACTTGAAGTCTAACAGTTCCTCTAGCGGTATGTTACACTTGATCAGGAAGAGTACGTATCCGAGGTTCGAGCAATCTTAGGTGTTGCTTGATATCCAGTGCCTAGGTCTAGTTGGATGCTTGGGCATGATAAACACGTAAACGCAATCTGGAGTTGCGATAATGTTACCGAGAGCAAAGGTTTTTCTGTTGGCCATCCGCGTTCTTGAACTAAAAAGCTAGTCTTTGTAGTCTGGTCTTCTGTAATTTTTCTGTTGGATGGTTTTGCTTGGATAGTTACTTTCGCCAATGGTGAAATTGGGTGGTGGTCTTTCGTGAGGGAACGTTACGGTATTGGTTATTAACATTTGCTGTATATTTGCCAAAATTAGTTTTCTCCTCAGCTGTGCCTAGATGAACTCTCGTGAATGTTCTTTGTTCGGGTACCACTTTCTGCATATTTTCGAAAACGTACGTATTCATTCGTCTACTTAATATGCTTCCGTTAAAGGGGCTAAAATTCGGGAAGAGTCCCTGGCAACGGACATGGAGTGTCTATGCCTTTTCCTGAAAGTAGTGGGAAAATCTATGGACACACCGAAGGCACACAATCTAATGAACCAATATTTCCAGCGGCTACAGCGAATTCAAGCACGGGCGATGGAAGCTTCCAGTCTACACGGAGAATCGGAGGACGGGTCTAACTGCAGCGGCGGTAGACCTAGAACGGGTTCAGCCCATGAAGTGATCAACTCACCGAAATCATCGGGTGTGAAATCTAATGTGGAAGTTTTGCCAGCTCGTATTCGCTTCATGATTGATGATATCCTGGATTTAAGGAGTAATGGATGGGTCCCACGACGGGCAGGTCAACGAGGGGAAACAAACAAACCTCGGTATCTGAGGGATATTCGCATGGAAGTATTTAAGGTCAGTGGTTGTGATTTTTGCATATGAGGATTGTTATGCCCTCGCTTTTGGACTCAAGTTTGGAACCGCTTTGTCTGAATGTGGTAAACCATCGTCCATATTAGCGTAAACTAGTTGATATTAGTTCAGACGTTCATATTGTGTAATGAACCGCAATATATAAGCCCGCAGGTAGGAGACTTGAACCGTTCTTTGAGTAGCACGGCCCATCAATTCAGACGACAATTGAGGGCGTGAATTGCCGTTCCGTCTTCGTATATTGTTTCATTGACAACTGCTTTTTTTTGACCGGTTGCTTGGATCAGCTGAAACAGGGCGCGGCTCTTGCCTGCAACGAAAGCCTTCTCCATCTCCTGGGCCTTCGAAATTCACCAGCGTTTCCTGTCATTCTTCCGGCTCCTGATTATTCAGTTTTTGAGGGATCTGTGTGCTCCATCACAGTCGCCACTTCCTGGTATTTCCTTTCTGGCAGCAATAAGATCTGTTGATCTCAACGACATTCCAATGTCCATTTAGTTTAGTCAGATGACCTGGATGAACAGTTCCGAAAGGTGACAGCACAGGTGCTCGACTAACCATACTGATGATCAATGGGACGGATTAATCTGACGAGACTTGTGCATCCAAGTCATTGAGGCCGTTTACGACGATTCAGCAAAGTTGCTATTGGTGAATGATTTACCGGTCGTCGTCAATGAGGCCCATTTTAGTTCCATATTTTTTGTTGTTGGTATTTACTATCTAGGACATTTTATTTGTACTTAGCTATTGAAACTTGATAGATATGGTAGCGCCCTAACTGTTGAATGCCGCAGCTGACTTAAACCAACCTTTTGTGGTCTTCTTTGGGCCGGTGAAAGGCATAAGAGAATAGCAACTATTAACTTTTGTCTCTGGTTCATTTGTTCTTATACTTCAATATATATCCCCGGCAACTCACTCCGAAGGTATTGAACCACTGCTTAGTTTTTTTTCACTACCTAAAATAACATCGGCCAATTAGGTACACTCTTTTAGGGCGTGGAGAAACGTGAATATTGCCTGTCTGCGTCACAACAACGTAGTTGTAGGCTGACAGCTGTTACGTAGGATGACCCTGGCTAATTTTATGCCAGCCAACACCAGGCCATCCAGGACAGTGGTTTGCACTGGAACGCGGCGTGTCAATGTGTTGAATTGGTCGTACCTACCACACCATGCTCGTCCATGACCAAAAGTAGTCAATTTTCATGCGACGGCAGAATGTTTAAAGGCTGAGAAGATGAATTTCTAACATCGTGAAGCGTGCTTGTTTGAGGAGGATGGCTGTAGGAAAGGGAAACGAGGAGACCATCCAGTTAAGGCCTATGACCCCGTTGAATTACTGCTGCCTTCGAACCACAGACTAAAGTGGATGGTCTTTTTGTGGTTCTTATCAAGCGCTAGTTCATTTTCTCACTATGTTCCTTTGCGTTTCCAACGATTAAAAGCCTAAATTTCAATTTACGGGTGGTCATCGTCATCATCATCATCATCATTGATTTGGGGGGGGGGGAGGTAGCTGCGCATTGCAGGCGCGAGCTGGTAAATTGGTGCATAAATCCAGCACTGTCAGTGGACTGTCAAGTGGGGGTTGGGTTGGGGAAAAGGAGCTATGCATTGAAGGGAATAGCTTTGATGTACGAGCGCCATTGAGGGCGCGACTGGGCCATGTCTGATAATGTCTGTAGCCATTGATGTGGCCCGTCTCGGGGTCCTCATCCAGGAAGATGGCAGTGACCAGCGCAGCTGAGTTTGCTGGTAATGGCTTTCACACTTCGCTGCCAAGTCATTGTTTGACCGCCTCTGGCTCTCCTCCACCCTTCAC
>NW_008751664.1:772281-776816 GCF_000715545.1 Opisthorchis viverrini
TGAGCAGCACCGGGCTCTTTGGTTTTAAAAGTATTTCGACCGTATTGGATAATGCGCCGGCGGTCACGGTCAACCGTTGGGCGATCGGAGTGTGCGGTTTTTGGGGGCGACCTTTTCTAACCCGTCCTTCCTCGGGGGAAGGCAGCATCGCTGCTTCCATAAATATGGACATGCTGGTCGCCTGGGGGAAACACCTTACTGCCTTCACACTCCTGCCGCAGAGGACAGTACGGCTTTAGCCCCAGACCGCCTCGTACCACGAGTACTCGTAGTGCGGGATCTCGCTGCTGTTGGTCTTGCTGCTCCCCTTTGGCCTTCCTGGCATGGTTGTACCTTGTGGAACTAAGTTCCAGCCAGTGTAGCCCGCGGGATCACTGTAGCACTCAAGCCCGGCCACCACGTCAAGGTAGCAACTTTAGGTCGGGAAATACCATTGCCAATCTCAAAATGGTCTGAGGCTTTGGTATGTGACTGCTGTTCGACCGATTCGTGCACATAGGTTAAACCAGGTGGATAAAACATTCGCTCTTCACACGATTCTTCACTTGATCTTGGCGCCGGGTTAATTTGAAAAGAGCTAGAATTTGCTTACCAGATTTGAGACTCCAGCTCGGTTGGCATCTGTAAGTAGAAATGCAATCAATGCATTAAAAAATCAGGGGGGGGGGAAAAGACCAACGACCCAATGGGGTGGTTAATTTGAAAAGAGCTAGAATTTGCTTACCAGATTTGAGACTCCAGCTCGGTTGGCATCTGTAAGTAGAAATGCAATCAATGCATTAAAAAATCAGGGGGGGGGAAATGACGACGAACCAATGGTGATCAACCAACAAGGTGTGCGCGCTACCAAACTCCACTAGAATTTCTGCTTACGTCAAGAGAATATCACCTGTTGAAGTTGGAAGAAGACAGTTACGAACAATGACGCGAATATCGACACGTTAGCAGCGTCGATAAACCTTAACTCTGAACTTGTCTGGCCGAATGTCCTTCACCATGAAAGCTATTACGTTGCATGTGTCGGCGGAACATCGACAAGGAATATGGAAGAACATGGTCGGAATAACAAGTACAGCACAGCGAATTCGCGCCGAGCGGAAATCAATACTCACCAGTGAACTCAACTAATTGGAGTAAATGTCACACCTGGAGAATTAGGTTTAAGGAACGGTGCCTTCAGCCAAGAATGTAGCCGCAGTGTGACCGAATCAGGCAGAAAAGCACGTAGTCGACTGAACTGAAACACGATATAAATTACATCCCACCAGTGTGGATTGCTCAAGTCACACGTAGGTGTTCCGAACAGCTAGGGTAAACCGTGTGGCTGTTCACTCGGACACATGGTTCTGTAATCCCTGGAAGCTCAGGAAGAGTACCGGTAGTAGCAACGTCTTTCAGTCAGATCTGCTCAATTTCTGACGATTCCATGGTGGCTCAAAAGCCAGCCACAGCATACGTGAGGTAGCCAACCAAAGTTGAGAGGAGTAGGACTCACATAAGCAGATTTGCAAAATATAATTTTATGAAAAGGTGATCGGTTTCGTCCAAGGTTAGCAACTTCCCCCCCCCAGTCAGGTATGCCAATAAGTTCGGTGCAGAACACCCGAGAACTGCACAGTAGTAGAAAACTGAGCAAATTTACTGACCTCGCTGGAATCGGTGGCTATCGAACAGGGAGATTCCTGACCTAGCTCGATATGTTACATTCACTCGAGAAACCGGAAACACCGGGAAGCAAATTCATACACGCAGAATATAAGGGCGAGGCAAACAAATGACACAACAGAATCACAGGGTCGGATACAACAAAACCAGTTGAGATTACATATAAATGAAACCCAATCAAGGATACCCCGAAAGCACCTGTGATGCTATTGTATGTTGAATAACATCATAGACAGCAACATGGCTGTCACTTATTTGACTGTAACATCAACCGCCACTCAAAATTGTTTGAAACAGGAAGGGTGCGGACTTTACCGGTGCATCACAGTGAAGACGCTCGTAAAAACGGAAACGCATGCGACAATCGAGCCGGAGGTATCAAGCTCAGCTATATGCACTTGGCCAGTGGCATACCATTCGGTTACGGTGAACCAAGGCTGGATAGCTACGCTAGCAGTATAATGCAGTTAGGCCGTAAAGCGTCGTTGAAATGTCTTGGAAACATTATCAAACGTGTGACCAAACAATACACAGGGAAGCTGGACAGTGGCAAGGCGAAAGTACCAAGAGCAGGTACTCGTGAGGTGTTGCGCTTAGTTGTGGTGTAGTTATTAGGGTTAGAAAAATGACGAAAGCACAGGCATAGTTCATTGCATGCACGGACGAAGAAACATGAGATTTACAAAGTGTACCCCGGTGGGACGCATGATGAAAGTCTACCGCGGAACAGAAATGGTGAGAAATAAACATTCGGTAAAAAAGAAAGACAGCAAAAATGGAGGTCGAGGGCAATGAAGCCTCCCGATGCAGGTAAAGGGCGCAAAGCTACAGAATACAGCGGACGATGGGAAGAACACAGCTGATAAAATTTGTTACCACATCAACTGGCTCAGACTAACAGGCAAAACAATGCACACCAAAAATTGAGACATTTAGAATAAGCTCAAATCATGCTAGTCGAAAAGAAGTTACCGGATTAAAAACTGATCGGTGACGGGTGGTCGAAACTCCAGTACTAGTGAGCTTAACAATGGTTTCGAAGTTGCAGTCTCCACCAGTAAAATCGAGCAATACGCACCCATGAATTATCTTCTCCGGTCATTATGAGCGCCTAATTTCGCGTGTTTGGCCACATTTGAAAGTGTTTGACCACACAGAACATATAATGAGGCAATCAAACTTACAATCCCTTGTTAAAAGTAACGTGAGCAACACAACGACTGCGTGTCGTGTTGACGCGACATTTGCTCCACACACGTATTTCTGACATTATCAGTGGGATTGTTTCACATGGACCAGATGGCTCAGTGAATTCGCTGACCGGACGGTCTGTGGTTCGAACCCGATCTCTGCCTCTCGACTTACCCCGTTAGGCCTGTGCAACCTGGCGGTATGCCAGCTAGGTACCGAAAGGGTTCTATAGCTGATTGATTTCGATTGTTTCAAATGGACCTTTATTCCTATTCGAATTGCTGGTGACGATAACGGTGGCAATTCTACTTTGAAATAAACTATTGGTCAACTTGTTTATTGGTAGCGATTGCCATCCCAGGTTTCTGAACGGTCGATAAAACAATACCCGAACGCGGTGCGGAACGTGCCAACTTGGGGCACAGTTTACAGGTTTTTTCAATGAGGTAGGCAATTAGGTCGCAAACGTTTCATCGCCAGTCTAGATCACATCCTTACATCACTGTGTAGCGCTGCCCTATAGTGGCGTGTCTGTTAAGATGCATGCTTGTAGCTGGGTTTGACCTACTGTTATGATCGACTGTTTAGTTAAACCTATGCTCTACCTGGTCAGTGTACACGTGATCCTTGAATTTATTTGTCTACTCTGACCTATTGGTCGGTGCTTGAGCGGGTCCTCATAAACCTCTGGTTTTCGTACGGTGACTTGTTGACATGACTCCAGGACGTTTCTTATTTCGGCTTACTAACCTGATGGTTGGCTCCATTAGAGTATTCAGATTGAGTCACTGTTTTTTTCCTGACTAGGGTCCACTTCGACTCGTTGGTCGGATTCATTGTTGAGTGCCGTACCTCCGGAAATTCTCCTTTACGTCTGTTGTCACTGTGTGCCAAAACTTTCACGTTTTCGTCCTTATGTATGGAGACTGGGGATAGGTATCATGCCTTGCAATGACAGCATTGTTTTTTACTCGAGTACATATTTTCTTCCCAGTTTGTCTGACATAAAACTCTTCTCATTGCTACAGTTGACATGCTGTATTGCCTACTTTCCCTTGGTTTTGCTAATGTACTCCTTCGGTTTTGAGATCAATGTTTGCAGAGTAACGCTCGCAAGATTACTCAGCATGACGAGGCTGGTGTTTCATTACATAGTCTCCGTGCCGCGACCTTTCCGCCGTATCCTAGAAGCTGGTTTCTATCAGCGTCATCTCACTGATTGTTTAAGGTGTTTTGGTTGTCCTTGTGCCAATCCTGCTACGCCCTGTTTCTCGTTTATTGAATCGCTATTAAAAATAAATTTCATGATTTGGGAACTGTAACTCATCACTGCTGTACACGTTTCTCCTGCAAACTGGCCGGTTCCTTTGTTGAGGTTATCATGCCTTACCCCGTAATGTCTTTGGGGACCACTATACTTTGCTGTCACTTCACTTCCAACTGTTGACTTTATTGAATGCGGTGATGGGAGTTGCTATAGAGTAATCGTCCGCTTCTGAAAACAGGTTTCTGTGATATGGTAAAATCCTTTCTTGGCTGCGGACTTCTGTTTAGTTCATGACTTGGTCGAATGGCCCATAGTGTTGAATTCGATTTCAACGTCTGGAATAATTTTGTCGTGTGTCGCCCCCTTTTAGCGCAGCTGTTGATACTTTTGTTTGACTACTTGGTATTTCGTT
>NW_008751664.1:776945-778837 GCF_000715545.1 Opisthorchis viverrini
TAATTCCTCATCGCAACGAACTGTCTGGTGTTAATTAGTGTTTTACGTGGCTTTTCAGGATTCAGGAACTTTGGTGGCGCCAACTCCCGCCGAACGCTCAGTTTCATCAAGGGATGTGCCCGGAAGTGAATATGCAAACCATTTGTCGGCCACATCGAACGCATTGGCCCCTTTTAATGTGCCGTTCTTTTCTGGTTCCAAAAGTAGGATGGTTCCATTCTGTCCGAGTGTTGGAGACTCAAGCGGCGTGGAAGCAAGAAATTGGTTAGAGTTAGCACGACTGGGTGAAGAACTTTGTCGCAATAGTCCTGCTGATGTGGGAATTTTAGGTAGTGGCCGAAGTTCGATATCAAGTCGTCAGGAAGGTGGCTTTTCGGTTGCAAATAAGCGATTGGTTTACACGAAATCTGGCAGTGGTATGAGCGCAAACAACAACAATCACAACAATGGATACTCCGTCAGTTCCAAATTCGGTGGTCCGGACTCATGGAGTTCCAGACGAGAACGTGGGACAGACGGTTCGGACAATGGCTGGACACGTGGAATGGCTACGGGAGCCCGTAGACAGTCAAGCTTCTCTAGAACAACACTGCCTTTGGCCAGTAATCTGCCTCCTCGTATGTTGCGCAAGATGGCTTCCCAGAATGGCACTACGTTTACTCAAGATAATTTGTTGGAACACATGCCGTTATCCAATGCGGAATTTTCGGATGCATCACAACCTGAGGAAATGGAAGCACGTTCAATGGAGAGTAAACTTGTTTTTCAGAGTTGGAACCCACAAACCGAAAGCGGTGTGAATTCTGGTACAGGAGCGGCTACAGTTGACGAATGTCCGACGAAGTCTTCTGAACTCTTTGAGGTTAGTGACGTTCAATATTTAATTTGTCCCGTGGTTAGCTGTTGGAGATAAGAGGTCCGAATGTCGTTTGGTTTGTTATGTTTTACGTATACCTCAGTGCCCGTCCTGCTCTTGGTTCAGTGCGCCTTCTCACCGCCGTCCTTATGGAGCTCGCCCGGCAATGTCACTTCCGAAGATCTGTAACTACGCAGCTTGTCTTATGTTGTTACGAGACTGCTCACTTCCGATGTGTAAATGTTGGGCATTTCGGCTCAACTTGGGCATGTGACATGTATGTGGACAGGGTTTTTGCCAAGTGGTTATCTAGACATTATAATGCCTTTGACAAATTTGACAAATCCTCCTGAGCGAAACTCGTTGGCTTAGAATGAGATCAAATATAAAGGGAACATATTTTTTCGCCGCTGTTGATGTCGTCTTCATCCCAATAGCTCCTTATCTCTTTTCTCGTAGCCAACCTATCTGAATCAAGAACGCACACCGCTGCTCAAATCGGAATTTGCGGTATCCACGTTATCAGCAAACGCATGTCTAATCAACCAGCCTTTTCAGAGGTCAGTGGGCACCAGCTTGCGTCCGAACGTCCCTCTCCCATTTGGGCAGTCCGCACCTGGACGATCTTCACAGAGTGATTCTAAAACTGTAACCCCGTCGAGTCGTGCTACACTACAGGCACCTATTGTGCACAGTGATCCACCGGACCTACCTGATCACAAGCTAAGTCGCTCTCCAACAAGTTCTGATGAACAGAGAAAATTGTCGAAACGTCTGGTACGTGTCCTTGGTGTGCATGTTCTGTTGCCTTCTCTGGTACGATTACTTTTTCCTGCTAGTTTCCTTTTGCAATATGCTAGTGTTCTCCCGAAGGTTTCGAGAACCTTATTTTATCCTGAGAAAATAGTATACATCTGATCACGGTGGACATGAAGTAAGGAACTTTGTTACTATATTCGTTTTAGGTCGTCGGATAGCTGATGTTGATATTCTGTCCAGCATTCCCAGTATTATGTATGTATATATTATATATATA
>NW_008751664.1:779166-780592 GCF_000715545.1 Opisthorchis viverrini
ATATATATATTATAGTGCCCTTTTGTCATGGCGAAGTGCTGTCTTTTGCGCTGTGGTTATTTTGGTACTTTTGTTTCACGCTGTTTGATATTAATGGTGCTCAAGGTTTTTGAACTTCAGTTGAGGCCATTGTAAACTTGGTGCACAATGTTATATCCATATTAACCTAATCTGAATTCGTCAAGTTTTTCAGTTACGAAGATTCCTAGCTAGTTATCCGTCAAATTTGACCGGTTTCTGAATGTTTTAATCTCCCTTCTCATACTAGATGCAACTGTTTGAAGAATATAGGACTCCCGGGGATCTCCTGAACTGCCTTCAAACCCCAGAGTTTTCAGGTCGTCTGAACGTCGAGATGCTTGCCACATTTCTGTCTCGCATCTGTGAAGAGGGTGAGTTCTATTAAATCGATTTATGCCACAAAATATCCTTCATCTGAAATAACGTTTGTTTATTACGCGACCATACTGGTAAGGTTAGATTTGAGTGCTTCCTCTGTTTTGATACAAGTGGGTCGCTTTATGCATCGAATATACGCTCATGAGGGTTGTTCGTTTCTGATTTGTGTTTGGAAGCTCCTCACGCGTTTTGCCACCGTTCCCTGCGGAAAATTATTGAACTCTAGTGATAGTAACATGAAGTCCCGTTCACTCTTGTCCGATTAACACAAGAAGCACGATGCTCGTTGACTGATACGCTTACAAGCTCCAGGGGTTCTATAAACCGATGAAATATCATGGCTTGGGCTCAGAATATGGGATAAATGCATATTAGTCAATCTTTTTTCGGTTACTTTGTGTACCAATCATACATTGGTTGCAGCTGCAAGAGATTCGGTCAACGGGAGTAGAGATAGTAGGTGAGATATGTCCAGACACTGGAGGTGATGGCTTAATAATTTAGTTGGTGCTGAACCAGTCGAATTGCTTGAACCTGGATAGTTATGGACCGAATTCGATAGCTTTGATGCAAGTGCGCCATCGACGGGGTAACTGAGGCATGTCCGCCCGTGTGACGTTTACCCTATCAGTGTTTTATAAATATGATCCGGAATCGAAGTAGACCATGGTGCAAGCGCGGGGTAAAGTTGTACTGTCCTCTGCGACACATGTTCGCCTGACGTTTACCCTATCAGTGTTTTATAAATATGATCCGGAATCGAAGTAGACCATGGTGCAAGCGCGGGGTAAAGTTGTATGTACTTCTGCGACAGGAGTGTGAAGGCAGTAAGGTGTTTCCCCCAGGCGACCAGCATGTCCATATTTATGGAAGCAGCGATGCTGCCTTCCCCCGAGGAAGGACGGGTTAGAAAAGGTCGGCCCCAAAAACCGCACACTCCGATCGCCCAACGGTTGACCGTGACCGCCGGCGCATTATCCAATACGGTCGAAATACTTTTAAAACCAAAGAGCCCGGTGCTGCTCAA
>NW_008751664.1:783675-791030 GCF_000715545.1 Opisthorchis viverrini
AGTGCTGGATTTATGCACCAATTTACCAGCTCGCGCCTGCAATGCGCAGCTTCCTACCCCTCCTCCCAAATCATCGGTGAACGAAACTGTGGCAGCTACAACCAGTGTACGACGAGTACGCGGTTCTTACAGCTGACAATGATGATGATGGTCCAAGCGCCGAAACTTTCTATAGTAACTTGTAATGTTTTCCTGGCTTGTTTCATAAAGAGTGGAGGAACGTCATGATTTATATCACATATAACCTCCAAACCACTTCGTCTCTGCTTTAATTGATAACTGAGATGTCCTCTCGACTTCCCCTGTCTAGGCTTGTGGCCTGGCAGTATCCCAGCCCTCGTGCCTAGTTCGTGTGTCATGGCAGCTAGGCCCTGAAAGCGTGCTACAGCTGGACGATTTTTTTTTGACGTGTCCTCACTCCTAAATATCCGTCTGCAGTAATTTTGGGCAAGACTGGTAGCTGTGTTACTCTGGTAGAGCGTGTCGGGTGAGTGCCGGACTCCTCAGTTTCGTATTGCATAATCACTATCTTAAAAAACCAGATGAGTGTGAGAGGAGTGAATAAAACACCATGGAAATTATGTGGCAGCTAGGACTAGCATGTCGCTTATTTACGGTTTGTCGTTGATGGCTCAAATTTGTGGTTCCATAGACTGCTGATAGCTGGTATTACGTCCGCTGACATGTCCCAAACTTATGAATTGATGGAAACCTGCACTGTTTGCGATTCGGGTCGACAAGTGCGCGCTTAGCTACAAAGATCGAATTTTGTTCGACTTTTCTCATACCATTCCCCAAAGCAGTGAGGCGGTTACTATGGAAACAGGTAATAGAACAGGATAAGCGGACTTTCTTAAATCGATCTTGAGCCATTTTCCGAATTCATCGAATATCGAACGGACGGAAACACTATATACGAATCCTCGTCACGTAAACAGACTGACAGCGTGGGAAGATTTGAATCGGCCTCACCATATGCTGATTAAACAACCTATCGTCAATGTCTCATTACGTCCTTTTAAGTTGGGCCTGAGTATGCGAGTTTTCAAACCCTGTTGCTTGACTACCCTTCAAATCCTCCCAGCATTGTTTGACCGTTATCCTTGAACCTATTCCACTGCTTCAACGTTTCGACTGGTTGTCTTGACCTACCCTGAATTCATTCATATGCATTTAACAGGTATGGGCCCGACCTCTGCCTCTCGACCTCCCCTTTCTAGGCTTGGGCAACCTGGCAGTATTACAGCCCTCGTGCTTCCTGCGGGTAGCGTGGCAGCTAGGCACCGGAAGGGTGTTACAGCTGAACGATGTAACGGGCAGATACATAGGACTATTGTCACGCCATGTATACTGGTTATGGTCGGTGGTTTGTTCGCTGAGCTAGACAATATGATTACAGATGTTTCATCAATCAAGCTGATGTTATCAGTAGATTAGGAATCTGAGTGAAGTGTCCCAGTGCGTCAGTTGTTATTTTCGCATGTGAAATTTCACTGACTACCCCGAAACGGGTCGAAATAGCAAAACATGTTTTGACCATGTTTTGCACAAAAACCTCAGTGATCAGCATTTGAAACGGATTGCTATAAATGCTTGTTTCCGGTGTTTTCGTCCAATTGAGGGTCACACACATGTTTATAGACCTTAGTATATATGTATCTTGACCTAATGCGGAATTTTTCAGCCAACTGGATATATCAGTAGTCCTGACAATATCGAGATTTTGAATAACAGTCGTATAGAGCGGGGTTTCCATCATTTGGAGACATTCCGCCTACTACCTCGATACAGGTTACTGGTGTCGATTGTTTTCCTAATCACTTCCCGTCTGCATGTGGACTCTATTCTTCCGAGTAAACTCTAGCCATGTGGACCTTCGCTTTTTCGTTCTGCACTAGCCCCATCCGTAGGAGTCTAGAAAAAAAGACTAACTGCTTTTGTTTGTTCAGTACTGTGTTTGAACGGCGCATCGAAATGCCGCTGAAATGTGACAAGGTATCGCGTACTATCGTAATTCATGCATACTTTAGAATACCTTGCTCCATGGGAGAAGCACGTCAGAGGTAGAGTGAGCAAACAGCCTTAAAGCAAATTAGGCGTGAACAATTTCGTAGTCAACTTGTGCACTTACGGATTTGCATCCATACCTGGTGTTTTCAAATGCTCGTTCTTCTGGTGTTGAAGTTCATTGTTCAAATTGTCATTGTGATCCTTTTTTATGGTAGTTGGCTTTTGGTGTCTCACGGGATCTGTTTATATCCAGTTTGTGCCATTCTACCCAGCTTATGTTCAGACAGCAGCATGGTCAGATGCCCAGGTTTATCGTCATATCCTCTCTTTTTCTTAGGTGCTGTTTTTCCCCTATCCACCTTGGATCCCATGGAATCCGCACAGTTGTTTACGGACTGCGCTAATCTTGTCAATATGAAAGATTTGAAATCGAGCAAATCAACGAAGGAAACCAGTCGGCCACTTGCTTCTGTGTGTGCGCATTTACTGTCCAGATTGCTTCAGTCTACTTCGGTCATTTTTTCCAAGTCAAAATTTGCTTCCATAGCCGCCTCGCTGTTATGGATTGGTGCATTGCAACTGACAGATTTGACTGAACCTCTTCGTGCTGGGAAACACCATCCACTGTTTCTGCTGATCCTTCAGCAACTCGTACGTATGATCGATGGGTCCTCACAAGCTAACCATAGTGGAGCTCCCGATTCGTTTGGCACCCAATCTGTAGCCTGTCACACGGTCGAAGAGCGGCGGCAGATGATGATTCGCTGGTTTCGGGACAGTGGAATCCTCATGAGCCAAATGTTACCAGGTTGGTTTTCGTCAGGCTTTGGCTTCATTCACACATACGGTAAATTGATCCAATTAATTGCTCTTGTTTTCTGGCTATTTTAGATGGAAATCAGTGGAATGAACGGCTGTTGGAAACTTTGGAAGAACGTGGTTTGAGCTTCCTCGTACCTAATCTTTGTTTGTCTCGTGAGCTCAATAAGTTGTTGACATCAGGACCACTTTCCACCAAGACTGACGATGAACATATGACACTGACGCTCTCCGAATGTCTAAAAAAATGTGTTCGCCCGGAGGATCAACAGTCCCCTGACTTCATTCACACCGTAATGCTTGTTGTTTATGAATACATATACCGAACTGGCCTTGAGCTCTCGCCGCAGTCTTCGCCAACAGAATTAATGTCTCGTGAACGAGCCGCATGGACGCGACTGGTTCCCGCTGAGTTGGCCGGGGTACTGATTGGATCTTCAAGTCGACAACTTGATGCACTACATGCCCTCCAGATATTCTGGATGAGTAAAAACAAGCCAAAAGGTATGTAGGGGAATCAGAAACATTTAAGAATTCACCGTATCTGACATTTCTGATAACGGCCTTACAGACCGTGCGCCTAATTCGTGTCAAGATATTGCTGACTGTCGTTGAATCTGATACAGTCTGACTAGATAGTATAGTTACCAATTTCGCTAACTGTTGCTGTTGCGTTTGGCCAGTCCGTGTATGGTCGTACTCTGGGCAGCTGTTCTGCCAATATGTGGTCATGGGTACGATCAGAAATTCTTGGATTCTAACTTGCCTCATTAAAAATCGCCTCTATTCGGCTTCCTTCATTTGTGTATCAGTGTAAATGGCAACTGTTCGCCTCACGTTTTTGTACACTTTTATCTTTTTCGCAACAAACAGGATTTCTACTGCGTTGCTTCATCAACCTGTACAACTGCGACTTAGTGGACGAGAACACGTTTCTAACGTGGAAAGAAGAACTGAACCCTGATTATCCGGCCAAAGGCGAAGCACTTTTTGAAGTGAGCTTCACAAATATCTTGTTATTTTTGAAGTGCATAATCTACACGATTTTTAGTCTGAACGGGAAGTCGGTTACTCCTAGCAGTGCCTTCGAATCATTTCTCTATACCCTTGTCGTAATAGTGTAGTCCTTTGTGGCCATACCCGTCATGAAATTCCTCCACTTAGGACTGAACAAGTGGCGCGTTTTAGGAAGTTCGATCTCTTCACGGTAACAGTGCTGTTCATAACTGCCAGGAAACAACCTATATTGCTGCTGTCGACATTAGCGGGCTCCTATCGGCTGGGCCAATAGTTCATGAAGGTGGTCGTTTGCAACGTCCCATTTGTAATACGGGTCAAAAGTATAATAGGGGTCTTGGTTTGCTCTAGGGTGACTATCGTATGTTCGATCAACATGGCCTCATCGATTCTCTAGTTGACATTGCTCAGTGCAATTCTAAGCGCTCTACTGGTGTAAGGTTTGTGTCCAGTGGACAGAATCCGTTTGGTAATCGATGAGGCAGGTTTTCCGGTCGGACGCCATCGGACAGTCGATTACTCACCTGACTCAAATGACAAGGCAAATTTTCTGAGATCCGTTCCCACAAACTCCTATACATTATGCTAATGTATATTTGACCGCAACTGCGTGTGAACTGGTACATAACGTGTGAGGCAGAGAAATTAAATACATAGGAGATTTACTTGCTTCGTTCATGGGAGCAGGATTAGTTGAGCGGATGGGTACGTATGGCCGATTACAGCACGTAATTTGTCGCACGGCCGTGGTTAGGTGTTCTACAGTCTGACAAAAAAAACATTTTTTGCTTAGTAGTCAGCCTCACGCTTAGGCCATGATGTTCTATGGACGTTGGTAAATTCCTCTGGGTATCCGTCAGAAATCGGCCTCCTTTTTAAGAATTCGTCCTGAAGATAATCCAGAATAAAATACATCTGGTGTGGTCGAACGAAGTGTAAATCAGACTTCTTTATAAGCTAAAGGAGTAAATTTCAATTTCTCCCAATTCCATGTAGACTTCGTTCACGTCTGTGATAACGGTTACGAATGTAGTATGCTGCATGCCTTTGTAGTTTAAAATCAGGACTCAATCAACTTCTTCAGAAGACAACGCATGACTTGTCAAATCGATTAGAGCGCTGGTCACTCAGATGTCTTGACGCCCAGTTGTGACAGATACTGTATAATTAGCCTCATCTCGGGTTCGGAAGTCTAACGTAGATTCATTGTAGCGTGCTATTAAATCCAAGGATGGTAGCCGTTGGCATATTGTCCTTGCTGTTCTCTCTCTATGGTTCTTTCAGGCGATTTAAAGCCACACTTTCACTGGTGCAAGTTATTAAATGCTGTGGTGTACTGTTCCACATCGACCTGATCGATTTCATCGAGGACCTTGATCCGGACTGAGACCCTCCGGTAATCAAAAGCTCTTCGTTAACTTTGGTTGTACTAGATTCTGCATTACTACTGCCTTCTCTAGTATGATCCTTGGTCTTCCTTCACTTCAGGTAAATCGATGGCTGACATGGCTAGAAAACGCAGAGGAGGAAGATGAAGAAGAGGGTGATCTCAAAGCTACTCTTGGTAATCATCTTGAAATGGTAGAATCTATGGAGGATAGTCGGTCATCGCCTCCTGTGACGCATCATACTGACTCACACGCACCACTACCCTGTGTACTGGGTAATTCGGAAGCAGAAACCATTTGGAACACGCAACCAATCGCAACACTATAGGTCCATCGTCCCCCCAGAATAAGCGGTTAACGGTACACGTCGTCCGCCAACTGATGAATTCTATTCACACTGGTCGAAAGTCGATTGTTACTCTTTTTTGTCACTTGGGAACGTCCAGGCACATTACCATCACTACAACGGGCTCCAGAGACCTGATATTTGCGCTCATTCATCCGTCTTCACACATGGCTGACAACTTTTCTTTCGACTCCCAATTTCTCTCTTATGTCGCGTGTTTGCTTTTTCTTCCCTCTTGCTGTATGTTTACTTCTGGATAGGTTGGTAATTCTACATCCTGCAACGCTGCAAGTATTCCTTTCCCTAGCCGATGATCGTATTTCAGCTAATTAATGTAATAAATTGCGTGTTTGCCAACCCATCATATCCATCGTTTTAGCTTTTAGTGAATCTCTTTCGGCTGGGGTGCGTCCGCATAACAAACGGATGGGTTGGAGACTATTTCCAATGAATCTTGACTCTGGCGCACAGTCACTTGGATGGGTTGGTTGTGACGCTTTTTTTCATTTTGTAGACCTTGATATGCAACGGATGGCAGTACAGAGAGTACTGTAGACACATTCTCACAGTCTACCTAAACTATTCAGTTACAACTATGACGTGTGTTTCCATCTTCAGTATCGGTCCATTCGGCCATCGCGCTGGGTAAAAGAGGAGCCACTCTTTTTCTGAAGGTTGATGTTGCCAAGAATGCAAGCTTCCATATTCATGTCAGCTGTTGGCAGTTAACGTGCAATAATCAAGATTGTCAAACAATGCTATCAAAAGAGCCACATTTTCGACATTATACACCAAACTAATGAATCCCAAGAAAAACCTGTTTCTGAGGAAGTTTCGGGATTTCGCCCACATCCTATTGAGATCGCTTGTCGCAGGGCAGCTATTCCCACAACTGAAGTACAAGTGTTGTATTGCTTTGAAGCGCATGTCATAGGAATTCAGCGTCGTCGAACTTCTCGATAACCTGAACGATAGACGATCAAGCTCACCGGAACGAAGATGTGCACTGCAATAAAAACAAGCAAAACATTAGTAGGAAATATCCGGTAGTGTCATGTGCCTCAAGTCATCATCATCGACAGCATGACATCAGTTTTCAATCAACATGCTCCACTGCCGTACAACCATGACCTATTTGAAAGCCTTATTGTAAAGAAAAGAATAAAGGTGGACGGGGAAGGGACTTAGTGCTAGCTTAACACAATCATTCCGAGGTGCCTACACCTCCAGACATTCACTCAGGCAATCTGGATAGAAACTGACAACAAGAACGCCACTGACATCGGTTGGCAGCCATATCTTGTAGTGTCTCCAACCAGGCACAGTGAGGATCACGCGGTCCCCATCCTGGAAGGCGAGTAGCACCGACAGCACCCAAGCGTTTCGTGATCTCCTTCATACTCCTCTGCCAGGTCATGGGTTGGACACCTCTCTGTTTACGCCACTCCGAATTGGGCATGGAAAACAGTACCCTCTTCGGCAAACGATGGTTCGGCATACGTAACACATGTCCCAACCAACGCAGCTTCTGGTGCTGGACACAAGGTCGTGCCAGAATGTCCGTGAGGGGGCGAGAACCGTCGAGTCAAGGTGCTTGACTCGGATTGGTTGGCATTCTGACCAATCAGGGCATGCCTACGTCTGACCCGTGTCCTGCACGTGACACATGCGCCCAAATGATGTGATGTTCGGTTATTAGGGACGGCTGGCCCCCGAACCCCTCCCCCTTGAGAGGGCTGTCCAACCGACTGCTGCTTTGGACTCCACTGTGATGA
>NW_008751664.1:791373-824897 GCF_000715545.1 Opisthorchis viverrini
CACACGTCCGGAAGTCTGAGAATACAAAGAACGTATTATGTTTACAAACTTCCGAGGCGTTCCTTGGTGGGCGAGCGTCTCAAGAAGAACAGACTGATCAACCGAGTCGAATGCGCCTCGGAAATCCAGGAATACTAGAATCGTGGGTCGCTTATACGTATGGCGTTCTAGCACCTGACGCAGTGTGAAGATTTGGTCAACACAACATGTGACTGAAGAAAACTTATGAATGGTCAGGAGGGCTGAGATGGCTCAGTAGTTGAAGTGCGGATTTACTGACCGGAAGGCCTGTGGTTCGAACTCGATCTCTGCATCTGAACTTCTCTTGTCTGGGCTTGAGCAACCTGGCAGTATCCCAGCCCTCGTGCTTCCCTCGGGTGACATGGCAACTAGGCACCGAGACAGAGTGAATATTTATTATTGTCGTGAATAGTCAGTATGTTGCCTACTCCTGCGGTTACTTGATACAGTCATGCTTGCATCGACTGCACTGTCATTCTCTTCAGGCGGTGGTCCGTCTCGATGTTGAAGGCTCCAGCCTATCCACTGCTTCAGATAGCACCTATTTAGGTCTACATGCTGGGCATTTTCTTACCCGGTGGCGATTATTCGCTCACTTTTTTGGTTGTCTGCCCTCCACCTTTTTAAGGCATGATTCTCTTGATGAAACAATGGTTTCTTTACCAATCACAGCAACACTGTCACTGGTGTACAACCAGTTTAATATAGTTGGATAAAACCGTAAAGTTGAAAGGGGAGAGATGATAGGGGGTCCAGGGCTAGTGTCCCACAGAAGCCTGGAGTTAAAATTGCACTACTACCCCCAAGGAAACGCCTTAGTGGAGCAATGGTTCCCTCCGTTACTTCCCTCAGTTATCAAGGGTTGGTTACCCTCCGGGCCTTATGTATTTCATCGCTTTTACTTCGCCTTTCATTGGAATTTTCAGTATTGTGGATTGTGGTCCAGTTGACAGCAAGCATAGAAATGGGACAATTGATTTCTCATAATGTTGATTTATGAATCCTCAGCGTGCGTGACACCAGTCATTTTATTTACTGCGCATGTTCGTCAAAAGTTGTTAATCTCGTTTAGGCATTCAGACATGTGATCGGGTTTGTAGTGTGTCAGAATCGTTTGATTGATGTCGCCCGACTAGATAGGGGACCGTATGCTTGGATAACTACATCGCAGTTGTTTCAATCTGCGCCATCTTAGCATCGATGCAGATTTCAACCAGTGAAATTACTAAACTGAGCTTACTTTGGTATGGGCCCGTAGGATCCGAACGCTCGATGCAGTATATATCTTTTCTGCATGTTTACTGTATGGTGCAGCAGCGACGTTTACAGTTCCGCTGAACACGAGACTCGGGCATGGTGGTTGGATGCTGGCTCAAATAGTTCAGACGGCTCGGAACAGTTAGCTGAAACAAAGTTACTATATTTTTATCATACGAGCTGTAATACATACATTCGAGGTGCAACGGTTAGGAAAACTACATTTAGTGAGGCGGTTTATCGTCTCCTCCAAAATTTCCAAAAAGTGCACTCGAATAAAGGCCACTGTTTTAGCAATTTGACGGAAAGCCAAGCCTTTCGGCTGATGAATTCTTATATGGTCCAAGCACCTAGATGTCTTTCCGTCAATTGCTGTTGCGCCACCAAATATTTACGATAGAGTTTAAAGGTGAGTTCATTATGTTCTGTCGAATCCACCACTTTTGGGAGTTTAGTTTATGCTAGATCTCAGGTACTGAGAATGTTTCAAATTTTCGCTCGAGGTTCCGTCCAGCATCGAGTGAGATTTGTTTGGCATCTCTTGAATAGTCTTGCACCAGGGCCAGCTTTGCGTTTATCATCGTTAGGTCGATTATGATTTTACTTTACCTAGAAGCTGTCGGTTTAGCGTCCTGTCATGACGATAATTACACGACTCAGGTTGGTATGGACGTAAAACTTCGCGAATTTACTGTAGTTGGAGACCGATCTCTGTCCCTCGACTTCCCCTGTCTAGGCTTGGGCAACCTGGCAGTATCCCAGTCCTCGTAGTCCCCTCCTGTGGCATGGCAGTTAGGCACCGAAAGGGTGATGCAGCTAAAAGTTTTTCTAGAGAAAACACCGTTTATATCCTGTACCTGTCTATCCCGTCCGACTATCCTATATCTATAAATTTGTACGTTAATTGCTCTGTTGTTCAACAGCCCTTACCCCAGTGGAATAGAATTCAACTTCAAAACTGAAGGTCGCAGATCCGATTCTTCCCTTAGGTCCGTGGGATGCGCACTGCTGGTGATGCGCCACAAAAGTGAAACAGCCTTATGATGCTTTCCAGCATTGATTCACTTCACTAGCAGAATGGGATCTCAGTTGAGCGTCAGCGGATGACAATTCACCCTACACAAATGTTTACTCTGAGCCAAACTTGAGAGTTGCGAATGGTTTGACATCAGGAATTTTATAGCTCATTCTGGAGTGGTTTAGTCCGCTGATTTAACGGGCGATGATAAGCAGAGCCTTGGACAAGTCGCGGAGTAACTTGTGAAATACTAAGCGGAATATCTTTTGTTCCAGTACACCCATTCACCCTTAGTTGCTCCTGTCTAGACACAACCCTTCCGCCTAAGTACGCTGCTACTGCAAAATGGACTTCGACAATACTCAGCAGAGTGGACTGTATCCCAATACGCTGCCAGGAGACCGGATCTTTCCACAGTTTATGTATACACCCTATGGAGTGTAGTATTCAGGCGGTTTCGCCCGCCAGATTTTCCCCCAGTTCTCAGAGGGTGTCTTCCGCTCTAGTAATCTTACGCCGACTGCTGCCCCGCAGTCGTGGTTAATGACTGAAAACCTTAGTGCTCTTACTACCTCGATTCTGCGTAAAATGGCAGAGTTACGATAGCGAAAGTTATGAAAATGATCCGGCATATTTCTACATAATCCCCTACTTCTAGGTTTGTTGAAAAAATTGACAACACTGTACACGGCACTCACCAGGAGGGCTTATTCTCCAGATTTTCATCAACCATATATTCCTTTTGAACTCCAAGTTGTACACAGGAAGTGAAGTATGCTCATTTACATATCAGGTTCATGCTGACGGGAGACTCACCTGAATGTCGTAGACGAAGTATTCATTTAAGTCTTCCGTGAACAGCGAAGTATTTTTTAAGTGAGTGTAGTTTGCCACACGTACTAGTCTACTGCGGTTCTGTATAGCTCTACGCGTGCAACGGTGATGCTACTGATGAGGGAGGCATGCGAGTAGTATGTTTTCCTGTAAATTTGCTTTGCGTCTCTTGAAAAGGGAGACCTATTGCGGAATTTGTGGAGTCGCTTTGTAGCACTTGCTTGGATTTGAGCAACGGTCAATGAATATCCATGAAATTTCTGGAAGACGCGTCCAAGAGAAGATGGATGTTCGGTTTTTGTAAACAAGACGCTTTCCTGTCCAATAGTCTGTAACTGGTCCTTTGACATTTTCTAATTAGTAACACCGCAGCGAAAGCCTTCTTCCTTTCACGCGTAGCAATAGCTTTTATTTGTGATATTCTCGGTTCGCGTTTTCGGTACATTTTCCTCACCAGACTTTCCAAGTTTCGAACATTACCACTTTCACAGATCCAATATAAAAGTTTCAAGCATTGAGTCATATGACACACATTTCATTCCTTTAATGAAGTCGAGTCAAGAAAAAAGTCGTGCATGAAATTTCGGCTGTATTGTGAAAACCTGGTTTTAAGTCTAATAATGAAAGTCGTTTTCTCCTAGAGCACCTTTGAAGTGAATTGCGAGTGCGTGGTCTGATCCTGACTTTGCTGCGATTCACATCATTTTATTTGAACAATCAGCTAGGTCTTTTGTGGAGCAGATCTATATGGTAGAAGTTGTCTATACAGCATTCCCAAATAGAAACTATTTCTGACTCATTGAAGGCTGGAACATCCCGTAGAAAGGAACTGGACGATTCAGTCAAGAGGCTAGATATTGTTTTCTGCCTTAAACACAATTTTCAGCCATCTGGTTGCGTGCTCCATCTACATAGCTGGTCGCTTCATAGTGTTGATAATTTTCTTTAGAAAGTAATTCGCAAGATATCACACTGTTGGTAGCTCAACTGCATTTTCTTGGCATGGTTCGGGTGGCTTTGGATCTGTTCGGTGAGCTTGACAAGTGACTTGTAAATGTTTCGTTGCCATTTAGGGTGGTATCATCCATGTCCCCGAACCTCGTTCAAAGTTGTTGATGCTCCGGAATGTTTCCGTTCCTATTTCATTCTGGTTCCAGTTAGATCAAAGAGGGCTTTTTCCACAGAATTAATTTTCTCAGTATGCGGAGTTACAGTGCTATAAATAATCGTATTTGAAAACATGAACTGGAGCAAGGGATTTGGAAAAGAGAAGGAATCTCATCCGTGGATCGATTCACATCCCTGAGTGCTACCAATGAGACACGAGGTCATATAAAGTCAGAATAACGGTAGACTTGATTGGGTGTACCACTGAATACGGATCGTGTTCTCGAGCTGGAAACGGATATAAAGAGTAGGGGAGGAAGAGATGAACTCACGGACAGTTTGGACAAGCGTCATTTTCCGTAGACTATAAATTCAACAGGGAAAGTTCCTGGAAGAAAACACCGTTCAGCTGTAGCACCCTTTCGGTGCCTAGCTGCCATGCCACACGAAGGAGATATGAGGGCTGAGATACTGCCAGGTTGCCCAAGCCTGGACAGGGGAAGTCGAGGGGCAGAGGTCGGGTTCAAACCACGGACCTTCCGGTCAGTAAATTCGCGCTCTAACCACTTGGTCCATCTCACCCCCGCAAGTCCTTGGAATTCCATCGCAACTCAAAGCTTGTTTCAGTGGTCTTTCAATAAAGCAGCAGTCCTCAACTTCGAAGGGATAGGTCAAGTTTTCACCTGAGTGCAGCTACCCATCATGTACGGTGCTTTCTTTCACGTCTACAATACTTACACTCTTGTAATGATCTCACATATTTTAGATGGCTTCCAGTACAAAAGGGACACAAATGTGAGTTTTAGATATCCCACTTGTAGGATGTCATGATGAAAACAGGGCCAGTTTGGAAGGTCAAACGCATGTCGTTACATGGGAATGAAACGCTGGTGTTTCATGGTTGTGTTGTATTATTTTCTACTTGCAAAAGAAACCATTTTTATGAGCCACCTAACGGTTCATGTAACAGCAAGACTGATGCAAGCTATTCCGTTGCCGGTACTCGTAATTCTGAAGCCGAACGACCATGTGCTCTGGTTGGGTTCTTTCTGTTCAATAGCTAAATTAAGTTGGTCATAAGTAGTTGATCAACTTCGCCTTTTTTCATATAGTTCATTTCGTTCTTCGCAGATTAGTCTGCACAATTTGGCCGTTACTGTTGAGTTGACTTCAGACAAAATTTTGATGTGCCTGGGCGTGACGGCCTTCCCTGCCTTACTGCTACTAAATATTAAAGTTTTATGTAACCTTTCAATGTGGACAGTTATTATGAAATATCTTCATTATGTCCAACTGTTTGCAAGTTGAACGCACCTACTGATTGTTGGTTCGCGGTGATTTCTGTCCGCGGGGCTGGACAACCTAATTGTCAGATCAACAAATATTTCATCAAAAATCAACCATGAAATCTCTCAGGTTTGCTATACCACGATTCAAGTGATCGGTTTGGATTCTCATCCTATCTACCCACTTACCAAACACAAAATTCACATTGTAAATCAACGAATTCGATGAGTGCGTTCTGTGGGGTAGACGTCATTCACACTGTCACGTGAATAGTTACGTCCTCAGCTGAGACTGCAACTAACAAATATATGCGGGTTGATTGATGAACGTCACGCCATTACGGTGTTGCAGTCTGAATTCTCACATCAAAATGACGTTTTGTTACAAGCATCTGATCGAAGTGAAGTACAACCACAGTCAGAGAACTGACGCGTGTCGTGTAAATAATCGATCTCAATCAGATTCGGGGAAAAACAATTACTTTTGAGAGCAGGAGAGTATACGATTAGGTGAGTGAAGAATTTCGGTGTTTACTAATCATCAAAATACAGAATGGCCTCTCACATGTTTGTTCGTTCCACGCAAGAAAATAAGGATAGCCTGTCAGTTCAGAGGACAATAGGTGTGAGGTGTAAACGAGCTAAGTCTTGAAGTGCTCGTCGTGCTGATACGGGATAATCTTGGCCCACAGATTACATGCTACCCGTGTTCGGATTGCGTTCAAACCAATAACCGGATACCCGACACTCAAATATGGAGTGTAGCCGCTATAGTTTTAAACTGAAGACACTAATGAGGGCGATCAGTCATCACAACTAGACCACTGTTATTCGTCCTGGCTTGGTTGCAGAAATGCTCAATTTCTAGTAGGATTTTACGTCGTAAACTGAACTGCGGACTGGTGGAGTCTTAAAAAGTGCAACGAGATAATCCGAAAACATGCCAGACAACGGATCAAACATATGTTCATTAACCGATCTGCGGAAAATACGAGATCGTTGTTGACCAAGTGACACGGTTCAGTTATCGAAGTAAGCGTTGCTCACGAAGCTCTGCCCAGGCTTTTCAACATGATTACTATGAGTCATTCAACGGATCGCTTACCGGTGAAGACTATCATACATGCACATCCCTAAGTTACAGTATACTGCAATAACTAGTGCACCTGCATCCATGATGTGGTTGGAAGAAACGAATCTTTCCATTCTCAGTCTCTCTAACCCCAGTTTCTCTCACCTGTCTCCTCAATCCAGTTTTTTCCTTTATTCTTGTTATCCAAATCAGCGGTGGTAGGAGCCGAATACTCACAGCTGAAATTGCTTGTATGCCAATTCTTTCAAAAGTCCACTTTGAACACTAACATATGCTTGGTACCACTTAGATCACAGCTGCTAATCCTACCAGCTGAAATAAATGTGATCACATGCATAACGTGATCGCTGAATGTCCACTTCACGAAATAATCCCTACCTTATGCTGCACACACCCTTGCGTGGCAATGAGAAAAAATGAATAGCATAAATTTAGGGTACTGCGTTCATTTCTGGATCGCCATATTATGAAGATGTTTTGTACAAAAATTTTTATACTGATTCTCAAATACGTTGCGTGGCATTAGCCATAATTCAATCGTTTGCTACGGTTTCCAAGTTGGCGAAACATGAGATGAGCCTGAAATGGAGATTATCAGATTTCTGGGCACGCCTTCTGAACAGGCCGAAAAATGTTCCTTAGAACAAGTTGTGTTGGGTTAATTTAATTTAATATCACAGCGCTGGATTGTGATAAACTTGAGGGCAAAATCAATGCTTCTTCGACTGATTCATCCAGTACATAGCCGGACAGTTGGCGTTTTCCTTCTTCGAAACTGGCAACAAAAATTCGCTTCTTTTGTTAAGGACGATTGAAAATTTACGGATGTCTATCTCTCTTTGATGTGTTTCAGGGAGGTAGGTGGTTCAATTGGGCGTCAGAACAAACCCGACTTCTAAAATACGTCAAGTTCAAGGTACCACGGGATGTCTCAGTGGTTGGAATGCTCGTTTTCAGGTGCTTTTTTACTAGGCAGGTATTTTTGCTACTTCGAAGCAAACGTTCTGCGCAATCGTTATAATGTCTTGACATAGGTGGGTAGTGACCGAAATGGAACAGCAGAAATCCTTCCGCTCTATTGGTTTGTGAATAAGCCATTAGCTTCAAACAGTCCGGTGTGTTTATGCATCCAAACTAGCGACGGGACACAAAACACCATCCAACCAAGTCGTGCAAGTTGTTGCCGCGTTCCGACCTGTGAATTTTGTCGCGGCATTCGATTGGTTCTTTGCGCATCCGATCGATTATATGGTCGAAGAATCAAAGCATTTTTTAACGGAAAAAGCGAACATGGCATGTTGTCAACATTCCACCAGATTTATACTGCACACTACAGACTGCATGCTAGGGTGCATTTGCTGACGTCCTTTTTGCTGTGCGACACATTTTTCGGAAATGCTTTCGTAACACCGTTCACTGCCACATGAATGCAAAAAATGTGATAAATTCGCTGACCACGCGAATAACAACACGAAAACTTTATCCTGACGTTGAGCGTGCTTGCCTGCAGCAGACGTATTTCGAAGTGCATACGTGAGAGACTGGTCGTAAAGTGACCGGCCCATCAACATTGTGGAAGTTCGTCAGACCACTCTGTCCGACGTCAGGTTTTCCCAAGATCTAAAGACTTAATTCCATTTCTTTCTAAACCTGTCTACACGCCGTCACACTAGTGAAATTTCAAAAGCTCCGGGTCCAAACTTCGCTCACAGCTGATCGTAATTGAGTCGCTCCGGTATGCGGTTGTCGGTCATCCGAATGATCTAGAGTAGGTATTGTGAAAGAAACCTGTCACGTATTCCAATGTCCCCTTCAGTATGGTGTCCAAGTTTTGCCGTTATACAGTAGTGAAAATAGCACGACAATCTGTTACACAGCAAAGTCATTGGCCATACATGGCTTCATGAAATATTTTCGCGTGGACGACCGAATTTGACGCTTGCCATGGTAACCCGAACACTTTGTTCCGTATTGGTTGTAAGTCTGTGGAGTAGTACCGTAAGAAGTAGCCACGGTGCGTTCCAGTTTGAAGTATGGCCGTCTAGACGGTGCGGGATCGATGTATCATCTTCGAGGTCCCGAAACGCTCCTTTAAGTATGGTAGTCAGATACAAAGCGAACGAAATTGGGCTACAACTCGAAACCAGTACTGACTCGTACCCGGGTCTTTATACCTAAGTCCAGGGGCTTGGTAGTACTGGTGCTTTTCCTGTTGAAACTCACCTTTTTGATGTCCATCGACAGACCTATCTATTCACTGAGTTAGAAGATGTTTTGGGACCCACAAGCGGTGCGCATAATGATCGATCTTAACGCAGTCACTTTTCTTGCAGTTGACGGCTGCGAAAATAAAGGTAATCGTGCTGCACCAGCTTCGGAATCCACATGGTTCTTCAGGAATATTCTTCTCCAGTAAGTAAAGCCAGTCCATGTTGAAAAGCACCCTATAGCTGTTTCATCCTTACTGGAAATCGTCAAAAGTGCGCATCCCACACAATTTCGGGGTCGTCGAACCCAAGACCTCCCGATTAGCATTTTGGGTAATTAACCGTTGAGCTGCGCCCAGCCGATCGGTTGTGGGATTAGCTCGCATTTAGAATAGAGCGCCACTCATGCTTAAATCAGGAGATCCAAATGATATGAGCTCACTCAGTGGCTACCTTCTTGAGTGACGAACTCTGAAATGAAGTCTCACTCATAGGGTAAATTTTTGTCTTCATCTACTACTACTAATAGACAGATAGACATTTCGGAATACCACTGCTCAACCGGTTAAACAAAATGTAGACCAGGAAGTTGAGTAAAGTACAGTGAATATGATTACCTCATAGCTTAATTTTTCTGTCAGCCTCCCTTTGTTTGGAATAGTGACATGAATGTAGCGTCCTTGAACTCACTAAAGCATTCCCCTCACACAGATTGTGCAGATCAGGCAGAAATCCTCGTGTTTTGGTATCGGTCAATTCAATCTGATGATCTTGGCAGTTACTCCTCATTTGAAGTTCAGCATTCTTAGATGAATTAAAGGGTCCATCTTCACAAGGCAACTGTGAAGATGTGAATCTAGGCAATATGTCACAATATTCATATTTCTTGAGCGCTTATTGCTTTAGACCATGTGGCTGTTGACCTGTTCTCCGAGCTTGTGACTTTGCTTTCAGTTTGGATGAATCCTAAGGTAATGTTGAGGGATGTCTTTAGACTTACGGACTGTCTTCTTTTTCCTTGTGCAGCGGATATACCGAAGATATTAAGTTTCCAGTCCATATATTCTTATAAACGCTTTGAAAATCCCTTTTGATAATGCCGATCTGCATAGAATTATACATCTTGACTTCTTTCCAACCTTCATTCGTTCTTGAACGTGTGTTGATTATTCAAATGCTTGGTGATAGTATGCGAAAGCTGTTCTCGGGTTAGTGAATATGACATTTCCTGAGATATATTGGTGAAAGTCACGTACCCCTCATCAACCAGAGAAGATATAAATGCATAGTTCTCACGAAGAATGTCCTTTTTTGGATTCAGTGGTTTTAATCGCAGCTATCTTGGCATATTCCTTGATCAAAGTCCTTTGTTCTTCCAACGTTTGCAGCAACATCTGGGTGGATAGCGTGTGACTGGCAGCCCCTAGGGAATTCCGTAATGTTAGTTGGTCCAATAACTTCATAGCGTTTAGCCTGGTTGGCGAAAAAATTCTTCTCTCATGTGGTCTTCTCAAGGGTCAGTAGCACTCTGGACCTCATCAGTGCATGACCATATTGTAGTTAGCACAGCGCACCATCTTTGTTATGCGAAATTTGTAAGCTTTTCGACGAACAGGACCATAATTCAACTGGTATTCATGTCCTTTTGTTTGATGCACCGACGCCCCGGGCAAGCGGTTCCTGAACAAGGAACTATGTATTAGTGATGGTAAGCTAGATTGTCGCACGCATCTTTATGGCCGCAATGCTGAAGGACCAGATTAACCCTTACATCTTCATTTGAACATTGAAATCATTAGTGAGAAACGGAGATTCGGCTGACCTAAGAGATGTAATGACAGGTGACAACTGCTCGTCAAATTCCTCGTGCCCAACTTTTTGGGAGCATACATGATCACAAAAGTGGCAGACAGTGTAGGACTTTTGAACATTCGTACGATTGGCCGTACGTCCCCGTCATCTATTCTGTGAGCTTCCTGCCTAGTGGAATGTGCATCTAACTTTCCGTAATCTTCTTTGCTCTGCATCCGAATTTTGCCAAGATAAACTGCATCAGCACGATAGTGTTTCAAAGCCTCCACGCTGCTCTACGCTGTCTGCGTCCGTGGCTTCTATTCTTGTTCAGAATGGATCTGAGCTTTCACACTCCGGATCGAAGCTGTTCTCTTCACGTTTTTGTTTTGTCAAGTTTTCAAACCTTCAGTAACGTTAGGCATTTTTGTATCCTTTGGCTTCATCGAGCGAATAGTAATGCGATCTGCTACGTATAACAGACGCGTCTTGATTCTCCTGCCACATTTGGCTCTTGACATTATTTCGATGATATAAAATAATGCACCGTCGGACACGGCCGGCCGTTGAGCCATGTGAGTATGCGCAACTAAAGCCAATATTTTCGAAAACTTTGCCCCTCTACGCGCATAAGTATGGAAATGCTGGTGGGGTTTTGAAAGTGTATTACTATCATCTTACTTCTGCTGAAGCGATCCATGGGACTTTGTCTTCAGGCACCACAGTTGTTCGTAGCACGGGCTCACTGCTCTTTGCCTGATCGTTCTCAGTTGATCTTCCTGGCATGATGGAGCACTGAGAAACCAAGTTCCAACCAGTCAGGCCTGCAGGCTCAGTGAAGCATCTAAGCACGACCGCTAGGACAAGCTAACAGCCGGTGTTCTGGACATTATATATATATATATATATATATATATACTATATATTTAGTCCAATACACCTATGACGGACCACTCCACAAACATCACGTCTTGGGGTTTTCAGCTTGGAAGAAATAACCTAGAATAAAATATTCCTAACTTCCAATAATGACTCATTTTCCTGCAGGCTCACACACACTGCAAACACACAATGTCTCCGTGGCAAGTGCGTATCTATGCATTTGTAACATCACGGCCTCCTGAGGTCTCAGTAGAATTCGTCGAAATGTACAAATATCAGTGGATAGGATGATGATCTGTATTTCCATCTAGAGGATTTGCAGCACCTTGCATATCACTGAATCCCACAAACCCCCAAAATTGCAACCAAAAATCTGCCCAGTGGGTTTCAAGCGTGTGCCACGCTACCTAACTAAGAAGTCCTTGCTGGCGGGTCAATCGATCGTCACAACCAGGACAGTTACTGGGTCGTCGTTCGATGAGTCGGGCACACCAATCACATCACTCAAGTGTGAACACGTTAGCCTGTTCAGACGTGATATTTCAGATGCGTCCAACGTGCATTGGTGGAGTAGTGGTTACACGCTCGCCTCGCATGTCGGATGCCCGGGGTTCGAATCCCGGTACGGCCATTGGATATGCACTGCTGATGAGCTCTAATAAGAGCGAAACTCGAGTCCAGTGCTTCTCTTTGGTATGGATTCAACAGGATAATTACGCCAGAACAGGAACAAACGAGAGGGGCGTGGCTGTGAACAAACATACCCATCCCGCAAAACCCCAAAATATCACTGAATAGTTGGGTATCCAATGGGAATCTTAAACCTTACGCCTGGTCATCCATTTGGTCTCTTGCCATTCAGCAGAACTTGATCTGATTGGGGCGTCTCTTGAAATTTAGCTCGGTATACTGACACTTGTTCTACTGGGCGGGTTAAAGGTTCAGTCATTTATCATTTAGACTCAGCAGTGAGACTCAACTCACTAATCTTCCATATATTTATTGATATTCACACCTTCATGGGCAGGTTTCACACAGCTTGTCACGGATTTTGAGGCCACATGGTTTTTACGAGGGGTTATGCGGGGTGAAAATTAGCTCAAGTCTTAACGTTTGTTTTGAACTGGAAGGTGAGTGCGTTAAAAAGTTGCGAAGTTACATTTCCCCTTATTATGTCACTTTGAACCGAAGGATTGTAAAAACGACCTGCAAAGACGGATATACAACAGAGGAGTGACTTTACCTTATAAAGATTTTCGAGCGGTGTTTGCAACGCATTTTTGTTCACAGGCTACCAATAGATCACATAAAATAAATAAATCTCTATTAAATATAAAGCCATCCGAGCTGGTGTTCCTAAGTATTGATAAAGGTGATAGATTGCGATCTATCGCACTCACCTGTATCACGAGTAGACAGTATATGGGGAGCATATACTGTTTTTAATTAATTAATTACGTCTGCTGAGTGTTTAACCTCAGTGAGAATGCATCTCCGAGTAATATGCGTAAATTTCATTTACCTTGTTTCCAACACCTCAGTTATGTCAAATTCCTTGGTCACATTTCTTATGGTCTACTCTACAAGTTGTGAACATACTTAAAAATCCCTACAGTCTCTAGATAATAAGAAATGACCTGGAAGTCTTAAGTATGTAGTGTCTGTAATCCGTTGTCACATTTACCATTCTTCCTGAACTTAAACCACACTTTGTAACTGTCGTTCACATGATGTTCATGTCGTTCATCATGACGTTTGTTTTAATGTTACGAATACACAATTTTCCGGTGCGACCTGCTGACTTCTTGCTGAACGAGTTTATTTACGCTCCGTTGAACTGTTTGTCGACTGCTGAATCAGTGGGACTAAATTTCTGTGTTTGTGTCAACTGCTGAGCGCCACAATAAATCCCTGTGACATTTTTTAGCCGTGAATAATTACCCTACCGTGGAATATATCACTAACGCTGAACCATCTCCAGTTACCGCACTTGAATCGGTGTAGTGGACTATTGGATCTACACATTCGTGAGTCTCCATTTGACTACTCATTCTTTTCCTATTGTGATTTTGTGATTTTGTATGAGTTACTTTTCTTGTTAATTTATCCGAACACGCTGATAAGGTCCTAGTCCGCTACAGGTAACTGTCAGCCACCAGGGCCGGTAACCTGGCTCAAACAATTCATGATATATGGGTACTCATCCATGCAGTGAAAAACATGTAGTTCCTAGAAAAAAAGAAATGATTTCAGGGTCTGGTGGAACAGATAACAAAGTAGGGTGACGTTAATTCAACTATGGGTATAACGTTCTATGAGAAATAGTTGACTGGATAGGAATGCAGCTGTGTACAGTTAACGTCGTAAATGAGATCAATTGAAGTTATCGAGACGTTCGATCATACTAGTGCCCTGATGTTCGGAACAGACGTGCAGGGAAAATAATACGCAGCGACAGAATGCGTAAATTTACATCGCACTGAATTAATCAATATGGTCAAGGTGAACGGCTTCCAAACAAAGTAACAATGACAGTTTCAGAGAGATCTGGGAAGCAGTCAGCGGATTAATACTGAGAAACGTATCGTTTTCGAATCAAAAACGTCGTCAAGTCAGATTCATCGGGTTTAAGGTAACCAGAGGGTTTCTTTAGCTGCTCAGCTTAAGCAGTACTGACTCCTAATTAGAACTTGCTGCTCGTTAGTGCCGATGGTGACAGGTCGGTTTGGGGGAGGTAAATTACCAGCAACTTTACTATGCTTTAGAAGCCTTCGTTTTCTGGTTTAGTGCATTGCACTGGGAATACTTCTGGGTGTCATTTGCCAGTTTTGGTGATCTGTGTGGGCCGGGTGCAACTAAGTGAGTTTTACCGTGCCTCCCCAGAACATCTCACTGATAGCAATAGGTTACCACGCATCAGCCCGATCGATATGAGACTGCTCTTGTCGGTTTTGCACCCTCTTTTCAATTACATTACACGACGCCGCCAGTCCGCACCTTTGTAAAGGTTTATAAAGTAGTTTCCTGAGTTGCAAGATATCGAGCTGTTTCGCATGGAAAGCGTCCGGGAAACACAGTGGAGATTGTTGAGACTTCACTGGAGACAAAATTTTGGGCAGCAAATTAGTTTTGAGTCCCGTAGGCTTCTCGGTTCACTTTGTATATAGACGACTACTGAGTACATTTCGTAAACGGGACAGGGTACTGTCCGTTAAATTTGAATGGAGAATCTTTCCTCAATATATTACAAGTTCATTTGGTGCCATATACCGCGAGATATTCCTTGTTTTGTCTCACTATTTTTTTCACCTTCCTAACAACACCAATCCTATGGGATAAAGATGCCAGAAATCTCCCAATGTCATTGCTACGCATTCAGCGTAGCCTCCATTTCCAGAGAGGACTTTTTGACCTGAACATGTCTACCTATCATTATGTTTACATTGGTTATGTTACTCCTTATATGCTTGTCGGACAGAATCGATGAGCGTGTGTGGGTTTTAAACGAAACATCACAACAGCTATTTATATTTGCTGACATCAACTCCCTTATCCTCGTCCGGTTACAGTATTTCGTATGACACTTGTAGGCTATTATTTTTGCCAGAAGAATAGCTGATCACTTCACCAGCCTAGTTGTGTGTTGGACCTGATTCGTAAACCTTAACTCGATCAAGTGTGTAGTGGCTTCTAAGAGGAATAAATTCATAGCACATAAGTCGAGGTTGACCAATACTTTTCCGGCCTTAGAGAAGATAAATGTTGTTTCAGAACGTTCTGCTTGAAAGCGTCCAACAACCAGTCCCTAAAGCGTCCCGAAAACAGCCTCCTTAATAAAAGGATGAATAAAAAACGACAAGTAGTAAATAAAATAAATAAGAATATCACGCAGCTGACAGATACGTTTAGAGAGGTTTTCCTAGGCCAAAATCTGCTATTTTATACGGAATGATGGCCCCACAGAAAAGGACAAAACCAAGCAGATTAAGTTTCGAGTATAGATGGGTGCTTTTAAAATGTTTTTGACTATTCGATGTATCATGATCACGGTTTTAGGAAATTGTCGAGAAAGTGCCGGATTTTGAGGTAACTGAGAGTAAGGGGCTTCTAGAATATTATTTCAAATTAATCTGAGTGCATCTCAAAGGACATATAAAGTTGCTGTAGCTGAAGAGCACTCGATACATTATCATGTAACTGCCTTCAATGTAAGTAATAGAGTGACCTTAGTTTCGGAGTGACAATCGGGTTAGTATTTGGCTCTGCGTTCTCTATAGCGGTCGCCTCAGAAAGGATAAATCTTTTTTAAAAAATAGGTCATGGTTTCTGAAGTGCTTCTGGTACTGTGGGTTGACGGTTTGTTAGAATGTCATCACGCTTCGCATTCTTGGAGACTGAGTTAACGATAAACCATCTCTCAAAGCAGGTTTGTTTTGACTGATTCCCGCAATTCCAACCTAAGGTGTCTTTTTGACACAGTGGTCGTGTGAGTGTTGCAGTGATCCCACTGGCTACTCTGGCTGCAGTAATTGTATTACAGGGCACTGCGGGGTAAATTCCTGCTGCCATCTTTGATAGGATTAAGAAGGCAATAAAGGTTCCTCTTCATATGAATAGAATTTCCATATTAATCAAGGCGGTAATATCCTAAATACCACACGCTCCGATTTCCCAGAGGTTGACCATAAACGCCGGAAAGTTGTCCTGCTAGAATCGGATCTCAACGTGTCTGTTGTGTGCAGGAGCATCAGTGAGACCTCCAAATCTGATTTCATGCACTCTCGTATTGGGCCAGTCCTCCTGCAGCCAAGCAAGACAGAATATTGGGTCATCGGCTTCTGAGAGGGTCCCAAGAAAAACGTATTGCCCGTTACTTCGCAGGCTAGATTTCTGAGTCAGAGACCACGTGATGTGTCCCTGTATAAAACTCTGCATCCCTTTGCGTTTTGCGAGTCAGACTTTTGAGTCAAAGCTTCAACGTGGGGTACCTCATCTAAAGTTTCGCTCCCTCTCTGGGTGACGTGGAAATACGTTTTACGCGCAGAGTTCTCTCTGCACTGATTTTTCTCTCCAACCCCTTTCCACCATACAAACGAGGATTTCCGGATCACTTGATTGTCATTTTTCTGACCGATATGTCCTAAACAGTCTGCTTTCCATTAACGAAAGGCAAGATGGAAATTTCCCAGATCACCAGGCTCCTTTCTGCATAGGAACTGCCAGCTTCTAGCAACGCTTGACCAGAAATTATATTTTTTTAAATGTTGTCTATGAAACACAACTACAAGAATCAAGCGTGATCACGCGTCCGAAAATACAAGGGAGGATCTTACTCTGTTTGTGCATGTGTTCCGGACGCCATGACTTAAGGAATATGTGACACGGAGGCTGCATCCAGACTCAGGGCTGAAGGAGCTTCGCTGCATACGGTTGTCGAGAACTTTCTTCTTTGAGACGTTACGCAACAAATATTTGAGCTTACAGCCTCAGATATTGTTTACCCTTTTACTGTATCACTCACGCCAACATCCGTCAAGTCACTGAACGTTCAATATTCACACTAATTGAAAGCATCATGTGACATCATGTGACATGTCGTGAGAACAGACCACAAAACGTCCAGTCCACGATCTGCCTACATCTCGGTGACTGCGTTGGCTTGAAATTATATCGTCTAGAAATCGCATCAAAACAGAGTTTTGGCTTAGTCTGGCTTTATCTTTCTGTTGTTCTGCCAAAGTGCCAGTAGTTTCAATCCGCACTCAGCTATAATCCACTGTACAACTAAATGGCAAAGCTTAGAGAATCCAGCGTCCAACCTCTTTCTAACACACCGTTAGCCTAAAATTATGAAACTAATCTTCCTGCGCTGATTTAACTTAGGAATATGTGGGAGGTAGTTCTGTTTGCCCAGAGGCGCAGCGGTATGTAAACACACATAAGTAAGAATCGACCGTTATCGACATATTCACATTGGTGATTATCATCTGCTGTTGTGAGATCGCGCAGATGTTGTTTGCAAATTTAGTTATGAATCAAACCATCGCGTCGGCAGAAGTTGGATGATTCATGATTTACGCCTGTTGCTTCATCTTGGAAACAACATAAAGACACGATTCTCACGGTACAAATGACTTCCACGATTCTTCATACAATGTAGTACCGCTTTATCGCTCGAGACAACAACTAACCTATTATTATTTCACCTTTGAAGTGAATCCAAGGAAAATTTGTGCATCCTAGGGACTTGTTTTAGTTGATCAAAACCTCAAACCATCCCCTCACTGTGAGGACTTAGTCCTCAGGGCCTTTGTCAATTAAAAGACTATGCTGAGCTCACGTAATAATGGCTCATTTGTTTGAATAGGTTATTCTGTGGTAGATGCTCTTATAAAGTTTACCATTTAACCGGTAATTCCTGTTGCATGGACTTGATTAGTGTAATATTTGCAATAATTATTAGTATTTCTGTTGCTCTTATTGCAGCACTATTATTTCAGTCATTTCTCTCTACTTAATGCGATTTGCCTCAGTAGTTGGAGCGCGAATTTACTGACCGGAAGGTCCATGGTTCGAACTCTCCCTCCGCCTCTCGACTTCTCCTGTCTAGGTTTGGGCAACCTGGCAGTATCCCGGTGGTCGCGCTTCCTTCGGGTGGCATGACAGCTGGACCCCGAAAGGGTGGTACAACTGACCGATTATCTTACTTTTTTATTTACATACTGCAACTCACTGTTGCGAGTTGCCATCAGCATCATCACCGACAATAATACAGCAGTGGAACATACTAGTACGTAACTGCTGCAAAAACTGTACTTGAACTTTGTATCGGAGTTTCATAGATACATGCTGTAATACAGCTCAGTGGGTTACTAAGGCATACAAGCAGTCGCACCAAGATGCAGTTTCAGTCTCTTTACAATGGAGTAAAGGACGGAAGTTTTAATTTATAAATGATTTCACTTCACCACTAAATAACCTGATTTTACGTAGAAAACCAAACCATATGGCAACCGAAACTAGAGTTTAAGGCGATCTCAAACCGCCGTACTGAAACTGCAAAAACGGCTTCGGAACCGCCACTACAAAATTCACCTACGTATTTCCATAATGCGACGGCTTCGGTTGGCTTTGAAAACATGGCGCAAATGAAATGTCTTCACATTAACTTGTCGAATAGTGAGTTACTGAACAGACTTATTTTGCACACAACAGTTCGGTCGCAGATTATCACCAATGGATAACAATTAGCAAACCCATCAAAAAGTGGTTATAGTAAATTATATAGCAGTGGAATGCCTGTATTTTGTCCGACTTGAAACTGCCTATCAATGCATCATCATTTGCCTGGACAACATATCGTGCCTTGGTGGTGCCTTTTATTGGACATTCTTACAAGACTTTAATCAAAGAATACTCTAGAAAGGGCGATATATCTCACCTACCATATTGGATTCACGAAATTTTATAGTTCAAGCATAACTGAGTTTGCAACCAGTCAGGGTTTGAAGTGTCTACAGCTAGAAATCACCGATTCCCAATTATAGCTCTCGTTGGCGAATAGTTCCCGAGGAACGGTCAGTGGCGTGTTAACGTTTATTGGAACATGCAACCGCAACACCAAGAGTCTTCCTAACCGAAGTTCGTATGGTGCTTCTTCCATGTGGTTGAGGAACCTGGAGGATATACCGGGCAGTACATTTCAGTGGTGGACATATCGTAAATCCACCTTCTGAATGCGCTGCTGAGGTTTGTGTGCTCATCCTGTATTTGATGAAATGTGTAGAATATTCTAAATCAGCCTTACCGATGCCAACTCACACCAAATGCGTTTACTATAATATGTTGAAAGGTGAATACACCTCGGCCTCAGCCGTCTTCCACAGAGACGTAGTTCCTTTTATAAGAGTCTTGTTTCCCCACAATTTTAAGAGGATCAAGAATAAGTACGTTTCTGTCCACGAGAAAGATGGCTCACAAAGGTCACCCATTTGCGCTCGACACCACCAAATCCTTAAAATGAAAGGTATTCACGTTTTTAAAAGTTACATTGAATATGAATGTATTTCACTGAGTGTCTTCCATTTGTTCATTTAAGTTTGTAAAATTAAGAACAAATTTCGAAACCAACTGAGCCTATTCGCCTGTGCCTGGGTGCAGCTTCATGGAGCATGCGCCAATGTAGTTGCGTTAGTAGTTAGTATACTGTTTTTGAATAACTACCCGACCCATTCATTTACCACATGTCATGTTTCCATCAACAACTATTCCAATAAACCTAGTTTAACATGTAAGATTCTGGCATACCATAGGGTGTCTAAATGAAAAACTAAGCAATTCAGTATAGGCATGAAGACGTTCTGTGCTAAAGCACAGCCACTTATAAAGTGGCTAGTGTCAGTTTTTGATGACAGTGCTCCTCCAAGGAAATCTACTTATGTGTTGCCAAAAAAGGTAAGGGGTAGACCTACGATGACCATTGTTAGGCTTTGAAAAGCGGGTTTTAATTCAGGTATCTAATGGTGCATGTGGTTTATCCCACATACCATAGACTAATGAAATGAACACAGTTAATCTCAACTCTGTCTCCAAAGTGTGGTGAACCTTACTGAAAAGATTACTTTTCAGTGAGCAATTTAAGGAGGGGGCTCAGTGCAACGGCAGTTACTTTGGGTTTCTGTTCTAAGCCTCATAAAGTTGTCATATTGCTCGTCAGGAAAACTATCCTAAAAGAAAGCCTGACCCCTGATCACAGAAGTAAACAAGGCTAACCGAGGGCATTCTAATTGGACGCAGACATCCTCACTGAAAGACACTCAGTAAAATACAAATGCGGGCTATTTTTGCTTTTGTATTGTATTTTTCTTTAGAAGCTTTGCGATCGAACGAAAGGTCAGCAGAGGTTTGTTCAACGAAAGCATTGAATTTCTAGCGACAAGTTATTGGATTTGCAATGAGAAAATGTCAATTCACTTGGACAACCGGTCTGACTGAACGAACTGAGCGTGCCGTATTGTTATTAATTGGAGGAGCTTATGGCCACAAGTTGTTTTTTCAGCCATTTGTCGTTCACAGAAAAAAGAACTCTTTACGTAATAAGTGATTTTCTCGATGGTTTGCGCGTTCTACGTAGCTTCTCAGGCAATATAGATATGAACATTTGGAGGCTCAGTATAATGAACGTCCCATATGAAGAACGTTCACCGCGCTCATGCAAGACGCTTCATTAGACAGATATGAAATTAGCAATCAAGAGTGAACCCAGTTTCCACAGCATGATAATCATGCAACTGGTGGTAGAATTAGCATTAGAAAGTTAGATCTGCCTACACACAATCTGCAAGTAGCTCAAAGGAAAAACCAAATTCACCCCATCTCAATTCGTTATCCGAAGTGCCATTTAACACATTATCACGTGATGCGGACCCTGTGATCGAAGGATGGACGGTGCTATAATCCGTCTAAGTGTGTTAGTTACACAGTTAATCAAGCGCTCAAAGCCAAACAGTTGTATTTAGACTACTAGCCAGAGTTCATAGTTTCAAAACTGTGAATTTCCATGAGATGCGCTCACTAACCAAGGAAGTGGTATGGTGCATAACTCTTTTTTGTGTTAATCTACCTCTCAACAGAATACGTATGGTGATAGCCTGGTCGCAGGTATTGAAAACAGAACATTTGCCTAACTAAACCTTACTAGGTCTGCTAACTTGTTGAGGCAGATCTGGCAAACTCTAAAGAAAAACATCCCCAAAATGTAACTTACGCCAGATTAAAGACGTGTAGAATGATAAAGAGAAATAATCATATCTTCTTATGGTGTTTATTATGCTTGGAAATAAAAATAGTATTAACAATAATGATCTCTCTGTGTAGAACGCACTGTGGTTGTCGTTGTTTGCTTAATGAGACTTTGGTCGTACTTGTTATCAACCTGATGCCTGAGCCTCAGAGAGATTTTCCATGCTGCTAGACTCCATGGATGCTCTGGGTGCCAGTAATCGCCGGTGGGAATGTGCGTAGTTTGGGTGATATTGAGCAGATACCTGAAAGATGTGGAAAACACAAAAATCACTGTTAAGCGCCGAAACTTCTGATACTGTAATTCTTTTGTGCACACAAGAGTGCTGATTAGTCATTAGTTTCGATGAACATCGTTGGACATGCAATCATTGGCTTTAGGCAACCATAGTCTCCAATTTTCCGTCAACCTTGTAAACCAGAATATTCTTTAATCCCCCGCAGGTAGCGTTCTGCTGTTGACAATGCTCCAACATTCTGAATATCTCTACGTGGAGATCATTTGGTGGTCTTGTGTAACGCATTTGGCAGAAGAATATTTGTTGGTGCAGAGTTCGTCCTGTAAGTGAAGCCAATCATAATTGCACATCTCACAAAACTCGAGACAGTCTCGTACATGCGGCATCCCAGGTACTATTTCCAGTTCTTAACCGTTCGGTCACAAGCGGCTGACCATCAGTGTGATCAACTAGCATTTAGACGCTCACTGTTCAATCACTTGATCGAGGAGTCAGTCATCGCGTGTAACCACCAGGAGGCCGGGAGTTCGGGATTCTCTGGAACTTCATGAGGGTCGCACTGCTGTTGATTCCAAATGAAGATAATACAGCTATGCGGTGTTTCTCGGTTTCTCAGCATATATTAGCTTCACTTGCGAGACGCAATCTACACAAAAAGGTCCCCGAACCTCTGTACACTATCAAAAGAAGAACGTTTAGCCAACGAGAAATTCAACTGGGACTCCACTAAATGATAAGTTAGCACTGTCGCGATTGGCGAGTGATCTTATTCCTCATTTATGAGAGGAATGAATGATTCAGACCTGTAAAATTGAACTCACTTAGATATGAACTTCGGCTAATATGAGTTTACATATTGACGAGAAATTTGTCAGCTTTGTTGAGTGCAAACCCAAGCACAAAATATGTGGAGGAACTGGTGGATTATTTGACTCACAAATCCGTGTTTTCTTCTGATGTAAAACTGATCTACCATGCAGGTGATCATCTGTCCCTCTGTACTGATTCAGCCTAGTGGATCGATGGGATTTCACCCAGCCAGTAGTGTGTAGAGTCATGGAGAACTGGTTCCGTAACTGCGCGGATTCTACGATACGTAGTGATACTAACAAGTTAAACAGATGTCCAGTCAAGTGCCTCTCTCAACCTCTCTGTGGATCCACACCTCAAAGCCTTGCACACAAGATTCCAAGTTTCATTAAAAGGACGAGAGAAACCCAACAAGCAACATTGATGGGAGGTTTTAGGTGGAGGAAAATTACCGTTAATCTCCTCCTTGCCTAGCTCAGGCGGTGGTTTTCATCTTCCGTTCACTGATAAAGGAGTGGTGCTTGGGTTTCCTTGCCGAGTCATTCACCAGTGAAAAAAACTCCTTCGCAATCAGCTGCTGTGCCCATAGCTTCAAACGTCTGGAGAGGACCTATTCCCACATAAAATTTAAGCTGCTTGGCTGTTTGTGAGTAGTAGCATTTGCTGGCAGATTAGACGTACCCAAGGAAAACGGATTGTGCAAAAATGCCTAGGCTGATTTATGATATTTCATAGTCACTGATGAGTCCCCAGAAGTTCACCATGTTCCACTTTCGGCTCAAATTCACATCAACTAGCGTTTCTTACACGACCTGTTTCGGTTTCTAGATCTGGTGACATGAAGGTCAATATTTCGCAGACTTGTTTGCACATGCGTGGTTAAACGATTTCAGCCTAACCCGCTCATTGTATTGGTGCTTACGGGATGATGTAGTGCCTCTTACTACCAGTCCTTTTCCATTATGTACTTAAACATTGAGCAGTTCGAAGTAGCCCGTAAATTTCTCGCCGGTTAAATTAAGCGTATGTGTATCCCGTTACAGATTTGTTCTGTCTACTTTGGGGTCCTGCTCAGTCCAACGCACCAAATGAAAGTGTCGCCTTGGATAATCTAATGATTATCTGCTTTTATCAAACAATGATGAATCAATCCATAGATTTGTTTCAGGTTAACAATATCAAAACCGGTCAGACGTGCACAGACAACGATAACTTTTGTGTCGCCCACATATGATCCCAAAATTGTAGGCTAGACTTTCGTTTTGGATAATTTCGTGGGTACGTCATCTGGTAACTGGGGTCTGCTCATCCACTGAGTTCGTTTGAAGTTTAACAGAACTGTCCAGGGTTCTTGCGTTGCAGTGGGTAACCGACTTTACCCAGCTTACTCATCTACTTGCCTATATGGACTATCGGACAAACAGTATAGTATATCCTGGGTATACACAATGCTGTTTGAAATCTGTGCGCTTTACACCCGATCCGACGTCTCTGGAGATCTCTTTACTTTGTGCAACAATATCTCAAGTGCTTGTTAATCACTAATTGATCAATGGCATTCATCTCTCAGGACACATAAGCTATAAAAAAGGCATACTAATACCATAACCCAAAGAGCGGGAATAGGAGAATTATAAGTTTCCAGATAATTGCGTGAAATGTTTATGACGGAACAACTAAGTCACACCCACCAAACAGTGTTATTCCTATCATTTAGTGTTATCCTGACTTCACTGCCCAGAATTTGCGAAATAAGACCGGACGTCTTGACGTGACCTGTGATAATGCAATATACAGATAGCTACGTTTTGAATAAAATCGCAGTCTTATAGCAAACAGGTATGCCGACAGAACAAGTGTTGTACGTAATGACGATGAATAATCAACTACACTTTAAACATGCTACGAGGCTTTGGGATTAAGCTTTTCAAGGAACTGACTATTACTAATAATAACAGCAGGCACGTAATCGTGTAAAGGAAGAACAACACGTGGACGGAACAAAGTGTGAAAATGGGCACAAATAAGAGGCCTCGAGACCACCATTATGGCTATCCTATTCACTTTTCTTCGGGATTAAATTAAAACACCCAAAAAATGTAAAAAAAAATGAAATAAACGTCCATGCAAGCAAACCAAGTATAAATTGATGGTGATACTGGTCAGTGATTAGCATGGGCAGCGCTTGGCTTACTTGACAAAATAACTTTTATTCTTTTAGAGTGGTTTGGTAAAGAATCTATGGATTTATTGCCGGACAGCGTTTCCCCTTTAAGACAAAAGCTTCGTCAGAACAAGTGAGTAAGTATCCAGTGTGACCGGGTTTTAATGCAGTCATGGAACCAATCCGTGAGATGTTTTAGGCCTGGCCAACTTGGTCCATACTGAGTATCGGTCGTAGCTCCTTTTTGTTGTTTGGTGGGGATAACCAAAGTTTACGATAGATTGGTTAGGCGGGTCGTCTTCACGATTAAATCGGATTTCGCAGCCTTGCTTTTCCGGTCTGGCACACCGTAATAGAATATTCCTCTTAGGGGTCGTTCACCGATGTTCACCTGTGTGCATCAAGGGACGCCGGGACCAGTGGATTAGATTTAGGGAGTGCTTGAGTGGATCTTATCCTGCTTGAATTTTGTTCTTTTAGATAACTGATAACTGCACACTGCCTCTTGTCATATTGGCGGATTTAAAACCGTTCTCTACACGCTTGCCAGTTCTACGCCCTCTATGCTAGTCACTCCGGGATGCTTGGTGATTTTTACCGCTTCGGCCACCTGTCGCTGTCGTGTGAATCTTAGTCTCGTCTCAGAATATCTACATTTTCCAGATCTATCACTCCGGGATGGTGATTTTTACCGCTTCGGCCACCTGTCGCTGTCGTGTGAATCTTAGTCTCGTCTCAGAATATCTACATTTTCCAGATCTATCCTGTGCCCAATATCTACGGCACGCCCTGCCACTGCCGGATCTTTGACTATTGCCTGATATTCGTCGACGTTTATTGGTGGTCTGTTAGTGCTTACCAATTCTGGTATGCGACTACCTAGCTGTCTGTCCCATACAAACCCTGGTACAGTCATTCTATTTTTATTGTGTATAAAGAGTTCCTTGTCCTATCAACCGGAAATCGATCCTTCAACTGCACTAACACCAACCGTAAAGTCTTCCTCTTCTGGAATGCTACTCTAATGTTAGTGATATTCAGTACCCTTCTAATGACTTTAGATGTCCTTTGTATGGAATGAATTCTGTTCCAATTCGCTCCTTTTTTGGTCGTGGTTTTGGGACTAATACCCGTCTTAGTTGCTGCTTAATTAAGCCCACTGGATATCCGCTATCTTCAAGTCACTATCTAACCTCATAATGAATGTGTCATCTACGTAACGCCAGAAAACCCTTGGCTAAGACTCGAATCCGTCTAAAACCTTCTGTTCCCAGTCTTCCTTGTTTATTCTGACCAAAATCGGGGATAGTGAAGATCCCATTGCTAGACCTTGCTCTTGAGAGCATACAATTGAGTCAAAAACCAAGCTGCATTTTTAGCACAATCATACGACTTTTGGACGTGTGTGGGTGGTTTGCAGGCAAGTGGTTTGAGGATACCTGCCAGAAATCTGGCCAGCTAATGTGGTGGTGAACCTATGTCATCCAGCTAGACCTTCTCTTGAGAGCATACAATTGAGTCAAAAACCAAGCTGCATTTTTAGCACAATCATACGACTTTTGGACGTGTGTGGGTGGTTTGCAGGCAAGTGGTTTGAGGATACCTGCCAGAAATCTGGCCAGCTAATGTGGTGGTGAACCTATGTCATCCAATATCGGTCTTATGGGGCACCTTTCATTTGGATGTTTGGCAATCCATAATGCCATGGTTGGATTGCACTTGCCTTGCCCCTGAAGCTTTATCCCCGAACTAATATGCCTCCCAAATTCAGCCTTACTCTTATTCATTATTTACGTAATCATCCCGTTACTAATTTGTCGGTAAGGTCCATCCGCTAGGTGTTGTCTAACTTTCTGCGAATAGTTCACGACGATCGTGGCCTTACCTTTATCTACCTCACTAATTACTACACTGTCTACATATTTAAGTATATTTATGGTCCCTCACTCTCATGATGCAATTTTTGGAACCGTTGTTTGCTGGGACTTTAGGGCTGTAGCCATCTTCGCACATAATTTCTCCACTTTCATTGAAGGAACCTTCTGAAACACAGACTTAACACTAGGAATGATCTCTTTCACCCTTATGACTTCTTTACCAACTGCGAAATTTAGTCCTTCTCCAACAGACAACGGTAATCATCACTTAAGATATATCTGGTAAATTGACTACGCTACAACAGATAGCAAATGGCTTACTCTTTTCTATTGGTTTACTAGAACTGTGCGTCGTGGAAAGCAACTTCTCGAAATTACACATTTGTGTGTACCTGGACTGTTTGCTTGAAATGATTTTATTTTGCTCGCTTTGGTATCAAGTAATTAGAACTCTGCAGACGATAGTACGGAATGAAAATCATGCTTGGGATGATATGCGCGTAGCGGATATCAGATAACCGTTTGGTGATTAAATGGGTCCATTGTCTGGGAAACGGCCTGGATGCTGAGGCAGCAATTCGGCCAGTAGCGGGGGATGCATCTGGTGACCTAACAAGGCCCAGCAATGAATCCACCAATCGTTTACCAAACCTCTCTGTAACGATAACTACCCACTCTGTCCCAACTATGTTCCAATAGGTTGAAAACCTTTGTCTTCCTTGACCGATTCTATTTGAGCTTAATGTCTGAAGAATCCCGATTAGGCGAAGAATCGTCTGGGTTTAAAACGATTCGCATGCTCTTAACACTAATTAAAAATTAGAGCCTCTTTTCTGCTACACTAGCATGATAACTTGCTTGATGTAACGGCATTGAGACAGCAACCTAAATAAAAATAAAAGAACGCGTTCTTACGGACTGGAGGTTTTGGTAATTTTCGAGAAACCTTTGTTGCTCAAAGATGCTCTAAGAGACGGAGAGATTTGTCGCATCGATACGTCAAGCTTCGGGTCAAATTTATAGTCAGAGGATCAGGCATCTTCTCTAATGGCAATTTTTCAAACACAGTTGGTATTCTCAAATAGCGCACTTACATCTGAAACTAGCTGATTATTTGCATTGACGGGATAGCTGATGGAGACGGATAAATTAGCCGTATCCTCAAACCCGGTCACAACATTCTGCAGGTCACCAGCTGTACATTTGGTCGATATCTTTGGTTGTTGCGATCGTCGCCAGGTGTTGTCTCTGTGCCAATCCAGACTGTGTTGTTTTTGAATTAAGGCCTGTTTTTTTAGGGATATATTCGGTTTACTTGGCTCGCTTGACTTCAAAATACCACTTTTACTTTCACCTTTTCTTGCAAAAGAAGGCCCTTGGACTTTCTTCTTAGCGTACGTTTTACTATCTTCCATATTCCCGAATACTTTCATTCTACCCTTGTCCTGCTCATCTTCTGTAGCGTTCCAAGTTTTGTCTTTTCGACGTATTCGACTCCATTGAAATGGATGTTTCGAATAACTCAGACGCTTTATCATGAATTGTGTGGATACTGCCGACGTAGGTTCTTCCGGAGTGCACGGCTCGAGTGGACTAAAAATAGACGTAAACGGGACAGTAATCAGCAAACAATCCAATGTGAATATTTCAGTGTTGTTCAAGTTAACTATTACAAGAATTCTCTTTTGACTTCAAACCATTGGTCAGCTTTGAGAATAAATGACGACCTGAAAACTTGCTGTGTGAAAAGGATTTATTTTATCTCACAATAATTATGATGTTAAGATCCTTGATATTGTCTTGTTTTAGGTCACTAAAGTTATTGAAACGACCGAGGATTGCCAGAACGTGAAAAAGTTAGCCATAATGCTATGACAATGTGGGATTGTAATTTGAGCTGTTCTTATGTAAGTAAATACCTGCGCATATCCCAAGTTCTGTTGAGATGATACTCAGGAGAAAATTAAAAAAAATTCCGTCCCAGACCATGAAAAGTTATCTTTTCGGCTGCATTTTATATCGATATTTTGAGAAGATTTACGCAATATTCTGGTAACACAAGTGTCCAGTTAGTGTACTAGTGTCTGATAAAAATTGGGCCAGATCAAACCAGTTATCCGAATTTATCGTAAGCTACGGATGAACTTGCATAAAATACCGCAGTTAGTCTTGCCATCAAGTCTTTGGTCGTTCTTATCCCACAGCCTCGGGTATCCAAGATATCATCGCCGATCTTTCCCCCAGATGATTTTCACGTACTATTCTCTGCGTCGTTTGTACGTTTGTACACTTGTATCAGTGAAAAGCTCCGTTTAGTACCATGTCTTTGTGCATTATTCTTCAGATTGCTAGCTACTTATTCGTGGGCCGAAGGGTGAAATTATTGCTGACGTTATTGCATTGAGCAGAAAACAGTAATAAACACCGCGAGTTAGCCACCATAAAATTATGAAGATGTTATAAGGGGAATAAAAAAGAGAGAAAGTAGAGGGTGTGGAGAGGATGTGCTACAAAAACATTCTAACGCGTTGGCTCAGTAGCAAGGGCCCTAAAGCGTTAAACACATCAAAACGCCCAAACACCTAAGCATTATCAAACACGGCACGCAGCATACATGATAACAGTATAAATTTAGTTAAATAAACAAAACATACTTACTATCAAGCGCTTGGTATGCGTTGCAATAGGTGGCCTATATTCCCCTTGATTTCTTCGGAGTTTTGTCTCCCCTTCCAATGCCAGGCATTGTGCTATCACGCAAATAGGTGACAGAGCTATGTTAGACAACCCTCTCATTGGGTCAAGCTCAGAGAATCCAAACACTAAGTTTTCAGTGGGACACACGGTGATCATTTTTCTCTTAATTTCTTTATTCATTCTTCTGTGTGTGTACCACTACAATTTTACCAAGACAATCAAGTAAATATGTAATTCGAGATTGTGAGCCTCCCTTCGAAGTAATGTTTCTGAAAGCAGATATTGCGTTTGTGGTGCTGTACTCTGAAAATTTCACTGACAAAACCTTGCATAAGGACGAAATTTCACCGCATGCTTTCGAAATTTGGGCCCGTATTCTATAGCCAAATGTTGAACAATCAGTTTGGAGCCAACGCAGCATTGTAGGGCTACTAAGTGAGACATTTAAACAAAAGCATCTTATGCTAATTAGCAATGACTGCAAGTCGATACCCAGTCGGAAAAGACGTTCAGAATTATTAAAAAGTGTTTAGTGGAGTGTAGACATACTGTCAGACTAATCCCAATGTTTCTATAGGGTGCGACTGTCTGAAATAATCATGAGTGTTCTGAACACATCCATTAGGCGCCGATATGAGATCAGATTCGGGTGGTGCCGCGTATACTGATCCATATTCCAGCTAATGTCGGTTTTTATTGACAGTGATTCTGGCGCTGTTGAAATAGTTACTTGCAAATAACGTCAGGTACACTAGTTAATGCAAAAAGTACTTCTGGTGTTCTCGGTAATCTATACCGTATTAGGTCATCACATTTTTCCGTGTAAATTTACTCACTTCATTTCAGTGAATCTTGACTCTCTGGAAATTCAGTATTGATTTATTTAAAACTTCAAGGCTGCGGGATCCTTTCATTTGAGCACTACGGTCCAAACAAAATGGCATAATATGATCAAAATTCTCAGGGTTTTCCCACCAAAAAAGTTTACTTGTTAGCTTCTAAGAAAACGAACATTCTCACATTTCCATTGGGAGACTTGACTTTTATCAACAAGTTTTGCCAAAGAGCAGTGTATGAAATCCACATGAGGTTCAAATTTCGTTCCACTATCGTACTGCTACTAAAATACTGTCAGCAAAATGACAACTATTCACACCTGATCAAACAATGTAAAGTGTAACACACGCAGTCAAACCCCGTATACGAAATGATCCTTAACAAATCACTGTGACACTTGGAGACTTTGCTTTCAAGAAGCAGTCTGGTGGGGAAAAAATCAGACCGGATAGTGTATCTCTATTTATTTTCACGACTATTAATGTTTTGGATAGGACCTTTTACATTCAAAGTAACCACACGCCTTCGAAGAAAATTGCTTTATTCACTCTGAGTTCACTTTAAAAATAAAAAGCAAGCTTGTAGCCATGCTGCAGTCTGGAGATGTACTGCATGCCTCCGCCGTGAATAGGGAAGAAACAGAATGACGGTACTCTTCGCTACTCGGCTGTCACCCACTTGTGATATCATATCACAACCTGTCTGTCGACCTCATTTCAACAACACCGTTATGCCAACAGCACTTGTTTCAAGCTTAGTAATTCTGACGGTTTCACTCAACCAGAACGTGTATATAGTAATTCATGATAACTCTTATGCGTTTTCACCAGGCACGCCTTCGTCTTGCATCTTTTTAAGCATACCTTCCTCAGGCAGTTACTATCTTACGGATTTTATCCAGGTAGCATAATTTCACGTTTCAGACAATTATCTCATGTGCTCATCTTTGTTCTCCAGTTTCATTTTAATGGACATTTAGAACTTACACTAGAAACGAAAAGCGGGACGTCATGAAATTCAATGCCGGTGAGAAGCATATGAACAAGCAACTGACTTCTCATCAGCAAATTAAAAACTGGCGTTGGAGACCGTTTTTGTTTCTTATTTGTTTCGTGAAGAAAGCCCGCAAAACAGTGACTTTCGAACATCAGAAGATACGCCTCCATTGTGTACTGAATTCATGTTTGTGTCTATCTGATTCCTTTATTCAGGTGTGAAACTGCTATACTCAGGTTCCTCAAACTACCTCCCATCTAACCATCAAACAACGACTTTTATGCGGATACTGGAATCTACTTTTCGATTTCCAGTGCCAAACTGTCCATAATGCTCATTGTGGCATGCCCAAATCTTTCAGGATGAACTGAATCAGGCTACCAGGTGTGGGGAGAAATTACTTCTAAGTAATCCAAAAGCTAACAAACTATCAATGTCATAAATTTTCTGGTGGTCGAATGGAACACAAGCTCACAACGCTATTTACTTGGGAATCACATGATCGGTTTTTCCAGGTGCTTGTACAACTTGCGCTCTCCTACAAAACCAAAAAGATCACCACCATCGTCACGAACCATCATATAGCTTTTGATGCCTTCTTAGTATCTTACTGGAACATTTGCATTCCTAATTCCGATTTTGATCACAAGCAGTTTACAACGTTTGTTCCGGATTGTTCGTACAGAATATTGGGTCACCGAATGGTCCTGTTGCAAACCTTATAAAGTGGTCACTGTAGTGATCTACTATCCAAACGGCGTATTAAGAGATTGCTAAATAACAAAAATACAGCAAAGGGTACTGGAGGGTAGTTTTGGAATGGTTGCAAGTAAGCATCGAGGTTTCGCTGAGACTGAGGTACGTCTTGGTATACTGTCTTGGTATACTGATCATTCATTTAGGCGGCCAGAGAGATTGAATTCTTATTAAGTATACGTTTATTAAGTAGTTTAATCAGGTTAACAAGGCTACAAGCCTTCAGTTTCATAACAATAAATTCAGACGTAAACCCGCTACATTCACCTCAAACGTAGTGAAACGTAATGATACCCAACCTAAAGTTGAAAAAGTGATCAAACTAACAAGCTTAGAGTTTCAACCAGAGATGACTATATGACACGCCAGCTCGAAAACACGAAAAGCCTAATTAAAAGAGTCGTGAATTTGAGTCTCAAGAGCAATAAGAATGACGAAACCATTAGGATATATCCAGGAATTCAAGACGATCGAGCGAAATAACTAAATTTCATGACTCTGAAAACATGAGAGAAAAAGAGGTCTTCAAAATGAATGGAACTCAATAACACCATCATCACCAAACTACAATGTCTCTAAAGTTTCAACAAAAGGTTGATATCCAGAGCAGTCGCCAAGAGTCAAACACAATGGACAAATTCAGACCTCTCGTAAGTGTTCCAGCAGCAAAGTGCATAATTATATCCATTTACCATTTTTCACCACACTTCCCGGCAAAATTGCCAGTCGCCGCCGTAACTCAATATCCCAACACCAACTCCAATTTTGGACATTTTGTCACTTGCCGTCCCATTTGTTTGCTCACTAGTTTGACCCTGGAACTACCTTTGAGAATTTGCGAGCATGAAGCAGGCTAAGACCGGCCTGGCGAAGTACGTGGCCAGTAACTGGTCACTAATCATGCGATCCCCATCCAATTTAGGAGAAACCAGGATAAGCTTACTAAATGATTTATTAGGCGACAACAAATCGTCTGAAGTTTAGTTGCCGCACAGCACTGGGAATCGGGGCTACCCTTCTACTGAATCCCTACTTTTGTCACGGGAATTGGAAATTTAAAGCCTTTGAACCACCATAGCCATTGACCACAGTTCATTTCAAACCGAGAAGATAAGGCTTAATTTTCAAACTCTATTTTACCCTTATTAACTTATTTCACTCTATATGCTTGATAGAATGCCCTCAAAAACTCATGTTCGTATTCCTGTTTATACGTAGATTAAGTGGAGTGTATGAGCTCTATTCTGGGTCCTAAGTGACCAAGAGTACTTGATCGAGGGAATAAGATTAATTCAAAAACTCTTAGTATTTCTAGTGTGACAAAAATTTATGCAGATAAGTAAAAGCTTGGTTTTTAATCGTCATGGACAGTTAGGTTACTTCACAGGCGAAAGCGTGAAAATATAGATGAACTGGGGAACTGCGAACTTTCTAATTCTGGCACATGAGTAAATTGCTCAGAATAGAAGTACTCACAATAAGGTCGTTTATCATTTCATTTTTTACTCATGATTCGAAAATACTAAACACTATACCGACTATAATTCACTCATTGGAAGTAGACAAAAAATCGTATACTGTGCGAGTAAATTCTAGACACAAGTTTTACCACCTGACCAAGATTCCAAATATGACGGTAGTACAGTTCTTAATATTCTACAGTTTATTTTATTCTGAATCTGTTAGGAATGAATAATTTTTTTGTCTAAACGAAAAGTGTGAAAGATCCACGTTTTTCTGAATTACTTATAGTTATCTTTTGTTTGCCACTGGACGACCTGAATGATGGGCAGAACAGAGTAAAATGCGGGTTCGGTCTACTGAGGTGTGCGGACGATTTCCGCCCACAAT